>NC_136490.1:83902230-84127230 GCF_053919585.1 Euprymna scolopes
AAATAAAATGTAACTTTTTTCATTTAATTTAAGCAAACATTCAGTACCCATTGTGTAAAATATTTAATTTGTATGTTAATAATAAGGTCAATAAAATTAAGACAATTCTTTTCTATTTACATTTTTTGTACAATTAATTTTTTTTAAAGAAAACTTTTGTTATCCTTTTGCTTAATTGAGACTTCTTATCAGGTTCTAACTCTCTTATATCCAGATTAATTATATTAATCAATTTATTTTATTGAATATGTATCGCTGAAAAGCACGGGTGCTTAAGCACTTATTGTACAGAAAATAAATATTGTATTCATATGCTAATAATAAGGTCACTAAAACTAAGACAATACTTTTCTATTTACAACATTTTTTGTACAATTCGAGTGTTTTAAAAAAACTTTTATGTTTTCCTTTCGCTTAACTATCCAGTTTTACATCGCTCCCTTTTTCTCTCTCTCACACATACACGTAACTATTTCTCGCGTACGTAACGAAAACAGAGGGAGTAGGAGTGTTGAAATCTATGAGAGTGAAAGTGAGAGGTGTTTTCTTTCACCGCCGCTGTTTCTATTAATAATGAGTGTTGTTTTTTAAAAGGGAGAAGTTTTTTTGAAACTGCGACAGACTTTACGAAGTTGAATGTTTTTAGCCGTTAAAAAAAAAAAAAAAAACTATGGTTGATTTTATAAAATTATTTATTTATAATGACATGAATTAAAGATTTCTCGCGTACGTAACGAAAACAGAGGGAGTAGGAGTGTTGAAATCTATTAGAGGGAAAGTGAGAGGTGTTTTCTTTCACCGCCGCTGTTTCTATTAATAATGAGTGTTGTTTTTCTTGTTTGTTTACTTTTGTTTTTTTAAAAGGGAGAAGTTTTTTTGAAACTGCGACTGACTTTACGAAGTTGAATGTTTTTAGCCGTTAAAAAAAAACAAAAAACTATTTGATCAAATTAAATGAAATTGTTTGTATTAAAAGCGATATAAAAATTCCGGAATTGGAATAACGGATTGAAGACGTTGCTATTTACGCATGCGCAACCGGATGTTGAAAACCGGAAATCTGATTGCAAACATACAAGATCCATAGACTTTTAGTATTATATAGATATGTATTTGTATTACCTATCATACTTTCATAAATCAGAGTCCATTTGCTGTAGGCTGTTTTTGAAGCCAGTCAACGACGGGTACTTTTGCTGGTGCATATATATATATATATATATATGTGCATATGTATGTATATATATGTACATTTATATATTAAATTCGAAGTACAACAGAATTGTAATAGTTTAAAAGCGAAGTGGGGGATTTTTTTTTTTTTTTTAACCTTATAAAAAAAGATCGACTATAATGTAAAAAGAAACAGGATCGACTAAAAGTAAGAAAAATAAATTGAAAAGGAAGAAGATTGACTAAAAGGGGTAGAAAGAGAAAAGAAAAGGGAGAACGGTGAAGAAACTTGAAGTACTTTTCGCTGACTGTCTTCAGAAGTAAATGTCGGAATTAAGTAATGTTGGCATGAAGTAATTTCTATGAGGGAAAAAAAATATATATATATATATCTTTCTTGATAATGGCTACCCCTGACATATTGTTAGTAAGATAATTTCTAACAAGGTCGGGGACTTTAATACTAATAGATTCATAGGCCCTTCCCAGTGTCCGATTTACCTAAAGTTGCCATGGTTGGGTTCAGCAGGTGATAACATCATCAAAAAGATTGTTCACCAGACCCATAATTGTTTCCCCGCCACTTTAGTCTGCCCTGTTTTTACCACTCGGAAATTCTTTTCTTCCTTTCAGAAAGATGTTTTGCCCGCCATTCAAAGTAGTCTTGTCGTTTATAAATTTAAGTGTAAGTGTGGAGCTGACTACATGGGCAGAATGAGTCACAGATTGGAGGTCAGAATTTCCCAAGATGTCCCTTTATATATACGACAGGGTAGGTTAGACTCCTCTGCACGATCACATGTTTCAGCTACGGCGATTGGTGATCACCTGACCAGTTCAAATAAATGTGCGAGTGAGTACACACCGGAGTGGTTCTCTATTTTGCACAGGGCTAAGTCTGTTCAACATCTCGGATTCTTGGAGGCCCTTACAATAAACTGTTGCAGATCTGTTCTTTGCAAACAGATGGACCACATACGTTCATTGAACGTTTTTAAACAGGTACCACCAGGTTAATTTCTACGCTGTGTTTTTTTGGTCCCCCCCCCCTCATAGAAATTACTTCATGCCAACATTACTTCATTCTGACATTTACTTCTGAAGACAGTCGGCGAAAAGTACTTCAAGTTTCTTCACCGTTCCCCCTTTTCTTTTCTCTTTCTCCCCCTTTTAGTCGATCTTCTTCCTTTTCAACTTATTTTTCTTACTTTTAGTCGATCCTGTTTCTTTTTACATTATAGTCGATCTTTTTTTATAAGGTTTAAAATAAAAAATAAAAAAATGCCCCACTTCACTTTTAAATATTTATATGTATATGTATATATATTTATGTTTTCTGTAGGCTGTTTTTGAAGCCAGTCAATGACGGGTACTTTTGCTAGTGTATATATATATATATATATATATATATATATATATATATATATATATATGTGTGTGTGTATATATAAAAATGTAATTCTTGATTCGTTCAAAGTTTATACAACCATATTTCTACATTACCAATGTATTTGAAATTTTCAGACAACCCATCTTTAGAGTCGAGGGATTGTTTTGTTGATAGAACTGAACTTCCGGTTTGATTCATTTCACACCCACGAATTGACAAAACGAACTAGAAGATTTCATTTTCTGTTTACTCAATAAGTAAAAAAACAAAAAAAAAACATAATTCATTTGTTTATCTTCCAAATTTTTTAATTTAAACATTTTTTCTTTATTATATCAGGCAAAAAAAAAAAAGTTTGTCGCTTGCTTTTTGAGTCAAAGTCGTTTTTTTTTTGTTTTTGTTTTATTTTTCGATAGAAGAAAATATGAACTTTTTTTTTTATTATTGTTTGGTAAAAGTACAGTTTTTTTTTTTTTCGAATAAATTTTACGGATTGGTAACTTGCTTAAATAATATTTGGTGCTAATGCAGAGAGTGGTCCACGCTATTTTTTAAATCATATTTCCAGGTTTAATTATGTTTTTGTTATTCGATTGTAAGGTTAAAATATAGATTAGGTACAAAACATTCTCTCCCCATGTTAAGAATGGCTTTTTAAATAATAACGTTATTATTTCAGCACGGATCACTCTCTGCATGAGTACCGTACTTTCACCTAACAATTTAATAAACAAAACATGGTACTTATGCAGAGAAAGTACCGTGCTAAAATAATGTTATTTAGAAAGCCATTTTTAACATGGGGAGGGCGTTTTGTAACTATTCTATACTTTCACCTAACATTTTAATAAACAAAAGATGGTACTTATGCAGAAAAGGTACCTTGCTGAAATAATGCTATTAAGGAAGCCATTCTTAACATGGGAAAGGGAGGGCGTTCTGTAACTATTTTATACTTTCACCTAACAATTTAATAAACAAAAGATAGTACTACCGCTATTTAGAAAGCTATTCTTAACATGGGAAGGAAGTTTTGCATCTATTCTGTACTTTCACCTAACAGTTTAATAAACAAAAATAGAGAGTATGTATGCATAGAAAATACCGTGCTGAAATAATGTTATTTAGAAAGATATTCTTAACATGGGAGATGGTATTTTGTAACTATTCTGTCCTTTCAACTAACAATTTAAAAACAAAACATGGTACTTATGCAGTGAAGCTACCCTGCTGAAATAATGACGTTATTATTTAGAAAGCCATTCTTAACATGGGAATAGAGGTGTTTTGTAACTATTCTGGACTTTCACCTAACAATTTAATAAACAAAAGTTAAACTTAAGCAGACAAGGAACAGTACTGAAGCATTAACATTATTTAGAAAGCCATTCTTAACATGGAGAGGGAGGATGTTTTCTAACTATTCTGTACTTTCGGTGCTAATGCAGAGAGTGGTCCGCGCTATTTTTTAAATCGTATTTTCACGTTTAATTAAAGTTTTATGATATGTTTTTTATTCAATTGTAAGGTTAAAGTACAGAATAGGTACAAACACCCTCCCCATGTTAAGAATGGCTTTTTAAATAATAACGTTATTATTTCAGCACGGATCACTCTCTGCATGAATACCGATTAACGTTTTGTTCTTTGCTTTTTTTACCATATTTTTTTTTTTTTTAAGAAAACCTTTTTTAACAAAAATTGAAAGTGCACGTTTTTTTCTTTTATTTTACAGAAGTTGTTCTTTTATAAGAAAATATGAGTGCTTTTTCTTTATTAAAGAAATTGGGTACTCGTGCACTTATTGATCCATACTGAAATAATGACGTTATTATTTAAAAAGCCATTCTTAACATTAGGAGAAGAGGGTGTTTTGTACCTATTCTGTACTGTAACCTTACAATTGAATAAAAAAAACGGTAAATTTTTAGATTAGGTCCACCTCCACAATTTTCTTTTAAATGTCGACTTTTGTAGGTTTTCGACTATGCTGAATACGGAAATCGCATTGAAATTTTGCAGAAATAAGTAGTTATCGAGATATTAAAAATTTGTATAATGCATTGTAATCTCTGGCAGCCATCTTTTTTACACGCGTCATAAAGATGGCCGCAAAAGAATACAATGCATAAAACAACTATTTATATCTCGATAACTACTTATTTCTGCAAAATTTCAATGCGATTTCTGTATTCAGCATAGTCGGAAACCTTTAAAAGTCGTCATTTAAAAGAAAATTGTGGAGGTGGACCTAATCTAAAAAAATACCAAAAAAACATAAAACTTTAATTAAACTTGGAAATACGATTTTAAAAAAATAGCGTGGATCAGTAAGTGCATTAGCACCCATTAATCGACTAATGTGACCTTATTGCCAAATAAGGTCCGGCTACAATGTTGAACGCGCCGTTCACATTGTTTTTTTTGTTTTTTTTTTCAAGTTAAATTCATCTTTCACAATATCTTTTTTAATAATAAATTGTTAGTTAAAGTTAAAAAAGCACAGAATAGTTACAAAACACCATCCCCTCTCTACGGTAAGAATGGCTGAAAAAATATTAGGTACTCATGTAGAGAGTGATCCGTGCTGAAATAATAACGTTATTATTTAAAAAGCCATTCTTAACATGGGGAGGGGAGGGTGTTTTGTATCTATTCTGTACTTTAACCTTACAATTGAATAAAAAAACATATCATAAAACTTTAATTAAACTTGGAAATACGATTTAAAACATAGCGCGGATCAGTAAGTTCATTAGCACCAGAAATTGTTAGGTGAAATACAGAAAAGTTTCTACCAAGAAAACTATTATTGTTTTTTGCTATTCTTACCAAGGGGAGGGGATGGTGTTTTGTCACTATTCTGTGCTTTCAGCTAACGATTTATTAAAAAACAAAAGGAAAATTTTCACATTGGATCCACCTCCACAATTTTTAACATGAGTAGGTTAGGGGTGTTTATTTTGAAAGCCGTTCTTAACATGGGGAGAACGGTGGTATTTATTCCAAAAGCCGTTTTTAAAAGACGAAAGACAGGTAAAAGGTTAAAACATGTGGTTAAGCATAGGTGTTGTTTATTCCGAAAGCCGTTCTTAATATGGGGAGGTTAGGAGTGCTTATTCATGGCCATCAGTGAATTATAGTGCATAGTACAGGTCTTTATATCTCGAAAACTAATTGCCTCTGCAAATTTTAAATGAGATTTTCTTATACAGTATAGTCGAAAATTGTGGAGGTGAACCTAATGTAAAAAAATACCCTCCCCCAAAAAAGATATTGTGAAATTTAAATTTAAGCGCGGTACTAAAAATAAAATTAGACAGAAAAATACACCTTTAGGTTTGTACTTGCACAAAGACTTGAAAAAGTTGTCAACAAAAACAAATATATAACAAGTAAATATTTTCAAAGGCAAGATAGGTTACTTTTCTACCTAATTGGATAATTGTTAGCGTTTTTATTGTGTTTGTACTACTGTACATATAGATTCGAAAAAGTTGTCAAAAAATAAATGTATAACAAATATTATCAAAGGCAAGATATGTTACTTTATTACCAAAATGGATAATTTTTTTGTTTTTTTAATGTAAAATGTTTATTCGGCTCAAAAAAACACAGCGTTTACTGCTATATTTGAAAATTACAAATGGCAGCAGACTGTGTTAAACACATTATGTTTGGGAAAATGAGTTAAAACTAAAAAACTATACAAAATACTGTTAAAAACCACCGAATACATGTCTGCCTATGTCACGGTAACATATATTGAGTGAGTTCCTGATAGTATTTTGTATAGTTTTTTAGTTTTAACTCATTTTCCCAAACTTAACATGTTCAACAGTCTGCCGGCGTTTATATTTTTCAAATATGCAGATAAACACTACATGTTTTTGAACCGATTAAACACTTTACACTAAATAAAAACACTAAAATCTTATCCAGTTAGGTAGAAAAGTAACTTATCTTCTCTTTGATAACATTTATTTGTTATATTTATTTTTCAACAACTTTTTCGTTTCTGTGTTTAGTAATACAAACCCATTTTATTTACTATAACGTTTATTTGGCTCGAAAAACAGTGTTTATCAGTGTATTTGAAAAATACAAATGGTGACGGACACTGTTGATGATGTTAAGTTTGAGAAAATGATTTAAAACTAAAAAAACTATACAAAATACTATCAGAAACCCACCGAATATGTCAGCCTATGTCACAATAACATATAATCAGTAGGTGTCTGACACTGTTTTGTATAGTTTTTAACTGATTTTCCAAAACTTTACGTATTCAACAGAGTCAACGACCATTCGTCTTTTTCAAATACATAGATAAACGCTGAGTTTTTTGAGCCGATTAAAAATTTTACATTAAATAAAAACACTAAAACATTATCCAGTTAGATAGAAACGTAATTTACCTTACCTTTGCTTTCATTTATTCGTTTTTGAACAACTTTTTCGAATCTGTGTATAGTAACCCCCCCCTTTACCCAAATATTAATTAAAAACTCACATTTTTGAATACAATAAAAAAGAAAACTATTTAGCGTTTCAACGTTTTAGCAACTTTAGGCTTAATCCACTGAATGTTGGTCGAGCCCAAGCCATGATTGATGGTAACTCCTGAGGATCCGGATCCAATTCTGCAAGAGTGTCATTTTTTTTTTCATTTTCGCCTTTTTTTTTTTAATTTTTTTTTTTTTTTTTTTGTCGCCTTTTTTTTTTTTTATTACTTTTTGGGGTGGATTGCTGTACTAAGAATATAAGAAACATGCATTTTCTCTTTTTATTAAAATTTTCCATTACACGAAATTAAGCCACAGCAACGCGTGGCAGGGTACAGCTAGTATGTATATATGTATATATGTATATGTATGTATATGTATATATATTTATATGTATATATATGTATATGTATATATATGTATGTATGTATATGTATATATATGTATATATATATATGTATATATATATGTATATATATATATATATATATATATATGTAAGTGTGTATATATGTATGTATAATCCTTCAGGGAGACTAGCCGCCCTCCTCACCAAACAAGTCAGAACGGATCACTCTCTGCATAAATACCGATTAATGTTTTGTTCTTTGCTTTTTTTACCGTTTTTTTTTTTTAAGAAAACCTTTTTTAACAAAAATTGAAAGTGCACGTTTTTTCTTTTTTTTTTTACAGAAGTTGTTTTTATATAAGAAAATATGAATGCTTTTAAAGAAATTGGGTACTCGTGCACTTATTGATCCGTACTGAAATAATATAAGAATTCAGGTGATAAGTCATCTCCCTCTCAGTACAGACCAATAAGTCTCCTGTGTGTTATGAGTAAGTTGCCGGAATCCATATTAAATAGAGAAATAGTCAACTACCTCAGCAGGAATAACCTTCTTAGTGACACACAATATGGTTTCCGCTCTGCAAGATCTACCGCAGATGTGCTGACTGTTATATCCCACAGGATTAGTGAATCTCTTGACAAAGGCTTCCTTTCTAGGGCAATTGCTCTTGACATATCAAAGGCCTTCGACAAGGTATGGCATAAGGGTCTACTTCACAAGATTTCCAGCTACGGTATAACTGGAAATGTTTTCTCAATCATTAAATCATTTCTCTCCGATAGGCTCATAAGAGTAGTGGTAGATGGACAAAAATCGGAGGCCTGCAATATAAATGCTGGAGTCCCTCAGGGGTCAATCCTAGGCCAAACTCTCTTCCTGATCTACATCAATGACCTCCCTAAACACATACTTAAATCATTCATTGACATCTATGCTGATGACACGACTATCTACGGCAACACATCAAAGGCTGTAAATGACAAAGTTCTCTCTGATTCTCTCTCCTCTGATCTCGAGCGCGTGGTTCAGTGGGGGAAGATGTGGCTGGTTACCTTTAATGCATCCAAAACCAAACTGCTATCCTTACATCATCAACGCTCTGATCCCCATCTGGCATTAATTGTGATGGATGGCTCTCGTCTGGGAGAGGCCCCGTGTTTTGACAAGCTTCTGGGTTTGACCTTTACTCCTGATCTGAAATGGAACACGTACATCAAGTCTGTTGCCAAGGTCGCTGGAAAGATGGTGGGATCCTTCTACTACTTCAGAAGATATCTCACTACTGATGCAATTCTCTATCTATATAAAAGCCAAGTACGTCCAAGGATGGAATACTGTTGCCATATCTGGGCAGGAGCTGCTAAAAACAGCCTATCCTGCCTTGACAGAGTACAAAATAGACTTTGTGGCTTAGTGGGGGATGCCCTTTTCTCTACCCTGCAACCTCTCTCCCACAGAAGAGACGTTGCGAACCTATCCTTGTTTTATCGTTATTTCCATGGCAGGTGCTCGTCTGAACTCCAATCTCTGGTCCCCCCTCGCCAATCTTTCACGAAAAACACCCGTCTAGCCGAATCCACTGTGAAAAATTTCCCCCACTCTTTATCTGTGCCTAAATCAAAACATGGATTCCATGAACAAAGCTTCTTTCTTAGAACTGCACACCTGTGGAACTCTGTTCTGTCTGCCTGCTTCCCACCGAACTACAACTTGGATGTGTTCAAGTCCGATGTTAACAAATTCCTAATGAACCGCACCCTTAAGTAAAGACTTCATGAAATCTCCACACTAACGTAATGTACTTGCAATAACCCTTATCCCTGAGTGGCTTCCGGGCGTTGATAAGTGGTGATCACTGTGTAAAAAAAAATAAAAAATAAAATAAAAAATAAAATAACGTTATTATTTAAAAAGCCATTCTTAACATGGGGAGAAGAGGGTGTTTTGTACCTATTCTGTACTTTAACCTTACAATTGAATAAAAAAAAACGGTAAATTTTTATATTAGGTCCACCTCCACAATTTTCTTTTAAATGACTTTTGTAGGTTTTCGACTATGCTGAATACGGAAATCACATTGAAATTTTGCAGAAATAAGTAGTTATCGAGATATCAAAAATTTGTATAATGCATTGTAATCCCTGGCAGCCATCTTTTTTACATGCGTCATAAAGATGGCCGTCAAAGAATACAATGCATCCAAAGGGCGAATGAACTCTTTTTTCTCGGTCAACGGCCAACTAGCACCGTGTATATTTGTGTGTGTGTATATGTGTATTGGGGTAGAGAGGGCTCCCGTAAGCCGTGGGGAAGGCAACATTTCTAAGAGAAGCAAATCTCTGATTTAAAAAACCATAAAGCGGAAGACCAGTACCCACATTAAGCTGGTCTGCAGTTTAATTTGTTGCTGGCTATCTTGCTCTTGCTTGTTGCTGGATCTCAACATTTTGAACCGAGAGAGAGACTTAGCTGTCGTACAAAGCTAAGACTCTGTAACATCATCTGTGTATAGATACTCCCTCAGACATTTACAATCATGGATTTTAAATGTCTGAGGGAGTGGCACTCGTCTGACAAGACGTTTCAATCATCATACATATATATATATATATCATATACACGAGGGGCGTGCAATAAGTAATGCCCCTAACCCACTTTCAATTGTCTGATCTAGGTGAAATTTTGCATGTGCAATGATTTATATCTCTAGGGGTGATGTGGCAAATTACAACTCTGTACTACTTGTGGTTTCTGTTTTGCAGGTGTTTGAACTGAATCAGGTGTGAAATGGAGACTGTTGAATGTCAAGCAGTGATCCGGTTTTTGTATTTGAAAGGACACACACCAAGGGAGACTTTTGATGAAATGAAAGAAACTTATGGTGATAATGCCCCATCATATGACCTTACAAAACGCTGGCATCGTGAATTCAAACATGGCAGGAAGTCTGTGGAAACTGCTCCCAGACCTGGTCGCCCCCCCTTCTGCCATTGATGAGGCATCTCTCCATCAAGTTGAGGCTGCCATTTTGGAAGATCGGCACATTACTATTCGCCAAATAGCCCAAGATGTCAAGATTAGTACAGGGTCTATGGAAACTATCATTCATGACCATTTGCATATGCATAAGGTGTCTGCCAGATAATTCCTAGGTTGCTCACACGGTTCCAGAAGCGAGAACGCATCGAGTGCTCGAGGATGAATTTGGAGATGTGCCAAGAAGATGAGTCAAAATTTTTCAAAAGACTGATTACACAGGATGAAACCTGGGTCCATCACTATTATCCAGAGACCAAAGCTCAGTCAATGCAGTGGAAGCACTTGGACTCACCACCTCCAAAGAAGGCAAGGGTGCAGCCCTCTGCTGGCAAGGTCATGCTAACAAACTTCTGGGACCAGGACAGAGTAGTGATGACAGATTTCCTGGCAAAGGGTAGCACAATTACAGGAGTCTATTATGCTTCACTTTTGAGGAAATTAAGGGAAGCTATCCAAATCAAGAGGCGGGGCAGGATCAGCAAAGGTACCCTCCTCCTGCAGGATAACGCTCAGAAGCATGAGCGTCTGGTTATGAAATCCTCCCCCATCCTCCCTACTCTCCTGACCTTGCACCCTCTGACTTTCACCTCTTCCCAACCATGAAGTTATTTTTGAAAGCGTTTCTCAGATGATGCAGCCTTGATTTCTGAAGTTACGTCATGGTTGAAGGAACAACCTGGGGTGTTCTACAAAAACGGTCTCCAGAGCTGCATTAAAAGATGGGAGAAATGTATAACTCTAGGTGGAAGCTATCAAAATCAAGAGGCGGGAAAAGATCGGCACTTTGCTGATCTTTTCCCTGCACTCTCCTCCTGCAGGATAACGCTCCAGTCCACAACTCGCATGTCGCCAGATCAAAAACACGGGCATGTGGTTATGAAATCCTTCCCCATCCTCCCTACTCTCCTGACTTTCACCTCTTCCCAGCCATGAAGATTTTTTTGAAAGGAAAGCGTTTCCCAGATGATGCAGCCTTGATTTCTGAAGTCAAGTCGTGGTTGGAGGACCAACCTGGGGTGTTCTACACAAACGGTCTCCAGAGCTGCATCAAACGATGGGAGAAATACATAGCTCTGGTCTGGGTGGTTCCTATGCAGAGAAAGACTAATAACTGTGCCAAGTTTCGTTGCTCTACTGCTATGGGAAGTGGGTCAGGGGCATTACTTATTGTACGCCCCTCGTATATGTGTATATGTTTATATATACGTATATATATGTGTGTGTGTGTATGTATATACATACATATATATATATATATATATAAATGTAAATTTGGTTCGTTACAAGTGAATAAAACCATATTTCTACGTTACCAATTCATTTGAAATTTTCAGACAACCCATCTTTAGAGTCGGGAGATGTTTTTATGTTATTAAAATAAATTTTCCTCACGAATTATTAAAATATTAAATAAAATAAATATATTTTCGTAACCGTTAGTGCGAAACTGTTCTGTTGATAAAACTGAACTTCCAGTTCGATTCATTTCACAGCCACGAATTGACGAGAGGAAGTAGATTTCATTTTCTGTTTACTCGATAAGTAAAAAAAAACAAAAAAAAACATAATTCATTTGTTTATCTTCCAAATTTTTTAATTTAAACATTTTTTCTTTATTATATAAGGCAAAAAAAAAAAAGTTTGTCGCTTGCTTTTTTAGTTTTCTTTTTCTTTTTTTTTTTTTCGATATAAGATTGGGATGTAGTGCTAATGCAAAGAGTGGTCCGCGCTATTTTTTTAATCATATTTCCGGGTTTAATTAAAGTTTTATTATATGTTTTTTTATTCAATTGTAAGGTTAAAATACAGATTAGGTACAAAACACCCTCCCCACGTTAAGAATGGCTTTTTAAATAATAACGTTATTATTTCAACACGGATCACTCTCTGCATGAGTACTGTACTTTCACCTAACAATTTAATAAACAAAACATGGTACTTATGCAGAGAAAGTACCATAATAATATAATAATAGTATAATAACGTTTAGAAAGCCATTCTTAACATGGGGAGGACGTTTTGTTACTATTCTATACTTTCACCTAACAATTTAATAAACAAAAGATGGTACTTATGCAGAGAAGGTATCGTGCTGAAATAACGCTATTAAGAAAGCAATTCTTAACATGGGAAAGGGAGAGTGTTCTGTAACTATTTTATATTTTCACCTAACAATTTAATAAACAAAAGGGTTATCCTGATGCTGTGCACTTCTTTATTTACATTGGAAGTGACGTCACACAAATCTTATAATACGGATGGCTACAATTGTAAAAATAATTTGTTTTATTTTTCTCTCCCATTTGTTATATTGGTAGTTAAGCGGAGAATCTAACATTTCTTTTCATTTTGAGAATTTGTTTTAGTTTTTAATTACTAACACAGCGGAGAATTTAACCCCCCCCCCATTTCTTATTTTGAGCAGAGAATTTATTTTATTTTCATTTTGAGCTCTTTTTCCGATCGGACGTTACCTTTAAGAGGTACTCCTGCACTTTACGACCCGAGCTATTTTTTAACGCTATTATTTAGAAACCTATTATTTAACATGGGGAAGGGAGGGTGTATTGTAACTATTCTGTACTTTCACCTAACAATTCAATTAAAAAAAAGGTAAATATGAAGAATTACTCCACCCTCGAAAATTCCTTTAAAATTACCACTTTTAAAGGTTTTCGGGGTCGCTGAAAACGAAAATAACGTTTAAAATTACGGCAAACGAGTAGTTTCCAAGATATGAAGAAATGTTAGTTTTAAAAAGTGGGGGATCACTTTTCTATAATAATTTAACGTAAAATGATCACTCACTTTGTGGCCACGAGTACCTATAAAAGGTAACGTCGGATCGGAAAAAGAGCTCAAAATGAAAATAAAATAAATTCTCCGCTCATAATAAGAGATGGGGGGGGAGTTAAATTCTCCGCTGTGTTAGTGATTAAAAACTAAAACAAATTCTCAAAATGAAAAGAAATGTTAGATTCTCCGCTCAAATACCAATATAACAAATGGGAGAGAAAAAAAAATTAAATTTGCTAAAACAAATTATTTTTTACTTGTAAACTGGTTTATTAATTGTAAAAAAAAAAAAAAGGGGGGGAGAAAAAAGGAGCTCAAAATGAAAGAAAAATAAAACAAATTATTTTTACAATTGTAGCCATCCGTATTATAAGATTTGTGTGACGTCACTTCCAATGTAAATAAAGAAGTGCACAGCGTCAGGATAACCAACAAAAGATAGTACTTATGCAGAGAAGGTACCGTGTTGAAATAATACCGTTATTTAGAAAGCTATTCTTAACATGGGGAGTGAGTTTTGCATCTATTCTATACTTTCACCTAACAATTTAATAAACAAAAATAGATAGTACGTATGCATAGAAAATACCGTGCTGAAATAATGTTATTTAGAAAGACATTCTTAACATGGGGATGGTATTTTGTAACTATTCTGTCCTTTCAACTAACAATTTAAAAACAAAACATGGTACTTATGCAGAGAAGCTACCCTGCTGAAATAATGACGTTATTATTTAGAAAGCCATTCTTAACATGGGGATAGGGGTGTTTTGTAACTATTCTGGACTTTCACCTAACAATTTAATAAACAAAAGTTAAACTTAAGCAGACAAGGAACAGTACTGAAGCATTAACATTATTTAGAAAGCCATTCTTAATATGGGGAGGGAGGATGTTTTCTAACTATTCTGTACTTTCGGTGCTAATGCAGAGAGTGATCTGTTGATTTTTTAAATCGCATTTTCACGTTTAATTAAAGTTTTATGATATGTTTTTTATTCAATTGTAAGGTTAAAGTACAGAATAGGTACAAACCCCCTCCTCATGTTAAGAATGGCTTTTTAAATAATAACGTTATTATTTCAGCAGGCATCACTCTCTGCATGAATACCGATTAACGTTTTGTTCTTTGCTTTTTTTTAATATTATTATTATACGTTATTATTTAAAAAGCTATTCTTAACATTGGGAGAAGAGGGTGTTTTGTAACTATTCTGGACATTCACCTAACAATTTAATAAACAAAAGTTAAACTTAAGCAGACAAGGAACAGTACTGAAGCATTTACATTATTTAGAAAGCCATTCTTAACATGGAGAGGGAGGATGTTTTCTAACTATTCTGTACTTTCAGTGCTAATGCAGAGAGTGATCCGTGCTATTTTTTAAATTGTATTTCCAGGTTTAATTAAAGTTTACTGATATGTTTTTTATTCAATTGTAAGGTTAAAGTACAGATTAGGTAAAACCCCCTCCCCTCCCCATGTTAAGAATGGCTTTTTAAATAATAACGTTATTTCAGCACGGATCACTCTCTGCATGAATACCGATTAACGTTTTGTTCTTTGCTTTTTTTTTACCGTATTTTTGGGTTTTTTTTCAAGAAAACCTTTTTTAACAAAGATTGAAAGTACACGTTTTTTCTTTTTTTTTTTACAGAAATTGTTTTTATATAATAAAATATGAATGCTTTTAAAGAAATTGGGTACTCGTGCACTTATTGATCCGTGCTGAAATAATAACGTTATTATTTAAAAAGCCATTCTTAACATTAGGAGAAGAGGGTGTTTTGTACCTATTCTGTACTTTAACCTTACAATTGAATGAAAAAAAACGGTAAATTTTTATATTACGTCCACCTCCACAATTTTCTTTTAAATGACGACTTTTGTAGGTTTTCAACTATGCTTAATACGGAAATCGCATTGAAATTTTGCAGAAATAAGTAGTTATCGAGATATTAAAAATTTGTATAATGCATTGTAATCTCTGGCAGCCGTCTTTTTTACACGCTTGCGCGCGTCATAAACAAATCTACGCACGTAACAAAGATGGCCGCCAAATAATACAATGCATAAAACAACTATCTATATCTCAATAACTACTTATTTCAATGCGATTTCTGTATTCAGCATAGTCGGAAATCTTTAAAAGTCATCATTTAAAATAAAATTGTGGAGGTGGATCTAATCTAAAAAAAATACCAAAAAAAAACATAAACCTGTAATTTAGCTTGGAAATACGATTTAAAAAAAATAGCGCAGATCAGTAAGTGCATTAGCACCCACTTATCGACTCACGTGACCTTATTGCCAAATAAGGTCCGGCTACAATGTTGAACGCGCCGTTCACATTGTTTTTTTGTTGTTTTTTTTAAGTTAAATTCAACTTTCACAATATCTTTTTATTTTTTTATAATTTAACAATATCTTTTTTTAATAATAAATTGTTAGTTAAAAAAGCACAGAATAGTTACAAAACACCATCCCCTCTCTATGGTAAGAATGGCTGAAAAAAAATATTAGGTACTCATGTAGAGAGTGATCCGTGCTGAAATAATAACGTTATTATTTAAAAAGCCATTCTTAACATGGGGAGGGGAGGGTGTTTTGTATCTATTCTGTACTTTAACCTTACAATTGAATAAAAAAACATATCATAAAACTTTAATTAAACTTGGAAATTTGAAAAATACAAACAGTGATGGACACTGTTGATGTTAAGTTTTAGAAAATGATTTAAAACTAAAAAACTAAACAAAATACTATCAGAAACCCACCGAATATGTCAGTCTATGTCACAATAACATATAATCAGTAGGTGTCTGACATTGTTTTGTATAGTTTTTAACTGATTTTCCCAAACTTTACGTATTCAACAGAGTCCGCGACCATTCGTCTTTTTCAAATACATAGATAAACACTGCGTTTTGGGGCGATTAAACATTTTACATTAAATAAAAACACTAAAACAGTATCCAGTTAGATAGAAACGTAATTTACCTTACCTTTGCTTTCATTTATTCGTTTTTGAACAACTTTTTCGAATCTGTGTATAGTAACACCCCCCTTACCAAAATATTAATTAAAAACTCACATTTTTGAATACAATAAAAAAGAAAACTATTTAGCTTTTCAATGGTTTAGCAACTTTTGGCTTAATCCACTGAATGTTGGTCGAGCCCAAGCCATGATTGATGGTAACTCCCGAGGATCCAGATCCAATTCTGCAAGAGTACCATATTTTTTTTCATTTTCGCCTTTTTTTTTTTAAACTTTTTGGAGTGGATTGCTGTACTAAGAATATAAGAAATGCATTTTCTCTTTTTATTAGAATTTTCTATTACACGAAATTAAGCCACAACAACGCGTGGCAGGGTACAGCTAGTATAATATAAAGCTGAATGTCTGTGTGTGTGTGTGTGTGTGTCTGGTCACAAATAGGCTCCTATATGGTTGACTATTTTAAAAAACTGGTTACATATAATGATAGAAGATGTATTGAGACACAGGAATGGGTATGTTTGATCTGGCAGAACGGTGTTTAATTAAAATTGTGGGGTCTGCGTTTGCGCTTGGTCCACAAAGTATGGAAATAAAAAATTTTAAAATTAAAGAAAACGTTTACAAGTGTTTTTGATATAGATGTACATTATAATACTTTGATAAGTATATTTTAACTTAAATAGGGATGGTATAATAAAATTGTGGCATCTGCATTCGCGCCTGGCCTCCATAGAATGGAAATAGGCACAAACTTTAATAAAGACTTTTCATATCTATCTGCGTAAGTATACTTTAATAATTATGTTTCAGCTTGAAGAAATATAGTATAATAAAATTATGGGGTGTTCATTCATGCATGACCTCCATAGAATGGAAATATGTCACAAAGTTTAACAAGGTTTTTAATATAGATCCACAGAATATTGTGATAAGTGTTTCAGTGTGAACAGGTATGATATAATAATATAACTATATTATTTTTACTTTCATCATATTTTGCTACCCCCAAATTGGAAGCTATGTCTTTACAACCCTTCCTTTTCATAACCTATTATACTTTCATAAATCAGAGTCCATTTTCTGTAGGCTGCTTTTGAACCCAGTCAATGACAGGTACATTTGCTAGTGTATATATATATATATATATATATATATATATATATATATATATATATATATATATGAAAACGGTCATGGAAACACGCGTCCAAGGGAGGTGTGTGCATATTGTAAAAAGATACCGACATCAGAACTCAAAACCCGACCGATATGAAGCGAAAAGGTGACATATGAAAATTAAGATGCAATCGAATTTGAGCAAAGAAAAAAGCTGGTATTTCTTTCATTGGAGAGAATGCTTTTTTTCTTGACTCGGAATCGTTTGAATGTATGGTTAATATGCATGTCAATGGGAAGAAAGAAATACGGATTTTCTATGAACGTCGAAACAGGAAAAAAAATAAAAAAGATTGTCGTGTATACATGTGCCAAGAACATTGCAAGCTGAAGCAAAACTTTTTTTTTGTATGAACATTTAACAGTATTGGGCAGTTCAAAGGCAAGTTTTAATTTCCAAACTGTAATTAGTAAAATTATAGCATCAAAAGAAAAAGTTTTTTTTTTTTTTTTTTCAAGTAAATAAATTTTGTCCTTGTAAAAAAAATTTACAGATGAAGAATTTCAAGGCTATTATCATTCAGATGATGAAAGTTTGGATGGACCATCAGCAGAAAACAGAAGAAAGGTTGTGTCGTTAGTTTAAGTTTGTTGTTATAAGTAATTGATAACCAAGTTGTGGTTTTATTTAATATAGAACTTTATTGACATATTTACATAAGAGAGATTAAATGTACGTGTGTAGAGGTCTACGCCATATTGTCGAATACGTATGTATTAGGCGGTTGACATCAATATTCATATGCCATGATTTACTTGTTACACGTACGAAAGTAGTTCTATGATAACACTACATCCCCCTTACCAGAAGGAAGAAAAGTAGTACACATTGTTCAGATATTTATTGTTTAAATCTGTTTGGCCTATGGATTTCACGACCATGTCTTGTTATATTTGGTGTGTGTTTCTTAGTGTTTATTTGGTTTGAGATGCTTGTGTTAGGGAGTTCAGATTGAGATTGGGTTTGGTCACTGAAGTGAACATGTTTATGGGTTGCTTTTCCATCTGCTCTGATATGGACACTGTTACGTCTTTTTGACAATCCATCTGGCTATTTGAGGATGTACGATCTAGGTTCTGTACATTTGCTGAGAATTGTTGCTGGTTTCCATTTTCCAGTTTGGTTATCCCACATACGTACGTGTTGTCCAAGGACAAGTGCTGGTAAGTCATGGGCTGTTTTGTCGAGATAGGTTTTTTGTATATCCTGTCTGTGCTTTAGTTCTTCGTGGATATTGTCACGGTTGGGAAATCTGTGATTCGTGATTTTTGTAATCAGGTTCGATTTCATGATGCGACTGTTTAGAAGTTCAGCTGAGCTTGGAAGTTTGTGGCTGATAAGGCGTTGTTCTTAAACACTGCATTGCAAGGTTAACATCTCTTCTTGCTTGCTTTGCTTTGACTATTGTTCTTTTAATGGTTTGAATCTGTCGTTCGATAAAACCATTTGATTTAGGAAACCTTGGAGATGATGTGATATGATCGAATTGCCATTGTTGAGCAAATTCTTTAAATGCTTTACTGGAGTACTGTGGTCTGTTATCACTAATAACTCTGGTGGGAATACCATGTTCTGAAAATATCTGCTTCATTCATATGACCATGTTGCTTGTGGTCATGCCATTCATTTTCCGTATGATTGGGAATTTACTATAATAATCAGCAATTATGAGGTATTCCTGGTCGTTACAGTGGAACAAGTCAGTGCCAACAACTTCCCATGCTCTGCTAGGGATGTCATGTGGTTGTAAAGTTTCCTTTGGTTGTGCTGGGAGGTTTTCCTGGCATATTGAACACTTTTTGATCATGTTCTCAATATCAGTGTTAATTCGCTCCCAGTAGACAGTATCTCTAGCTTGCAGACGTGTCTTTTCTATACCTTGATGGCTGTAATGTAGTTGGTCCAGGATAGTTTTCTGCTGATTTTCAGGGATAATAATCCTTGAGCCTTTCATGATTATGCCATCACTGATAGATAACTCATCTCTGTATGACCAGTATGACCGAATTGTCGGTGGAACTTCCTTAATTGAGTTTGGCCATCCTTTTGTTTCATGTAATTCGTTGAGTATTGGATCAGACTTTGCTTCCTTATTTCATTCAGGCGTTCGCTCCTGAATCTCACCAAGTCAACTCGAATATCTAAGTCGATCATGTCAGTGTTTTGAGTACTGGGGAGGCGACTTAGTGTATCAGCTACAGTCATTTCTTTGCCTGGTATGTATTCTATTTGTATCTGGTATCCCTGTAATTTGGTCATCATTCGTTGTAGCCTAGGAGGTGCACTGGTCAGTGGTTTCTGTAGTATCATGACCAAGGGTTTATGATCGGTGTGTACCTTGAACTTATAGCTAGACATGATATCTGTGGACACCAAATACAATTGCTAGAAGTTCCCTTTCTATGCATGCATACCGTTGCTCGGCGTCTGTTAGAGACTTTGATGCATATGCAATAGGTTTTTTGTTTTGCATTAATGCTGCTCCAAGTCCTTTTAAACTCGCATCAGTTTGCAGTATTGGTACTTCATTCATGTCAAAGTACATTAATGTGGAGTCTTTGGTGATTATTGTTTTAAATGTTTCAAAGCATACCTTGTGATGCTCTTCCCAGAGAAAAGGTACGTCTTTCTTCAACAAGCCTCTTAATGTATGTGTCTTGTCAGTCAAATTTGGGATGAATGGTGATAAATATGTGACAAGGCCTAAGAATTCTTGTAGTTCTTTTTTGCATGTTGGATATGGCATGTCTTGTAAGTCTTTAAGTTTTTCTGGGTCTGGGCTAACACCATTTTCACTGTGTATCATTCCAAAGAAAGATATATTTTTTTATTTTATTTTGCATTTTGCTGAATTAAACACAGGACCATTTTTTGCAGCTACTTGCATGAGCCTGTACAAGATCTTATCATGCTCTTTGTCCATTTTACTATAGACAACAATGTCGTCTGTAATTCCAATTGCTCTGTCAACTTGTATCTGGTCCATTTTCATTTGAGAAATGTCCTGGGATACACTTACCCAAATGGTAATCTCTGGAAACAGTATCTGCCAAAAGGGGATTGGAATGTTGTTAGCAGCTGAGATTCCTGATCCAAATGTATGGACCAATAACCAGCTTTGGCATCAAGTTTAGAGAACAGCTTGGCACCTGCAAAGTGATGTGTTAGCTCCTCCACTGTAGGGGTTGCATGGTGTGGTCTTTTTAGCGCAATGTTAAGGCGTCTTGGGTCTAGACAGATTCTCAGGCTTCCATCTTTCTTGTGTGAATAAGCTAGGCTGGAAACCCAGTCTGTTGGCTCTGTGACTTTTCTAATGATCTTGTTGCTGACCATTTTGTCTAGTTCCTGTTTTATGTTGTCCTTTAGGGCAATTGGGGTTTTTCTTGGTGGGTCAATGTGAGGTTGTACGTTTTTGCTTGTTAACTTGACATGTCCAGGCATAGAGCCTATTTTGTCGAATTGATCTGGATAGATCTGTACCAAGTCTTCGATTTTGTTGATTGGTTTGACTATATTTTGTTCTTTCACCATGCAGTGAAGAGTGACCATTTTCAGTATTTCTAGTGATGGTAGTCCTAGAATTGCTGGTCCATTTATATCTACTATATAGAAGATGCTTTCGTGCCAATCAAAAGTTTGGTAGTTGCATGGTATACTGATATTGCCATAGCACTTTATCGGTGTTCCATTGTAGGCTATTAATTTATTGTCCTTACTTTGTTTTTTTAGTTTTGGGAAGCCATCAGTGGCTAATTTCTCAGGAAATATTCTACGGAATGTAGAAATTGGTAATGTATTACCTTAGGCTCCAGTATCGACTTTAATTCGTAGTCTGTGAGTCCCGTTTCGATTAGGTAATGTTATATTTATATAAGCGAAGGCTTCATCTCTCTGTGTTTGAGAGGGTGTGTTAATGGTGGAAAAAGTTAAATTTTCGAATTGTTCATTTAGTTCCTGGCTGTTGTTCCTGGATAATATATCAGTTTGGATAAAGTGTTTTTTCTTGGTCTGGTTCATGTTTAATGGTTTTTGTTTTCCACGGTCTCTGTTTTGCGACCTTGACCTTGATCTTCTGTTATATAAACATACTGTTGCCCAGTGGTAAGATTTTCCACACGTTTTGCATTTGGAACCAAATGCTGGGCATGCTTCACATCGACGTTCGTGACTTTTTCCACAATTAAGGCAGTTGTTTGTCTTTCTATTTTGTTTATATTTTGTAATTGCTTGCATGTCAGTATTGGCGCTATTGTCCTCCTCGTTATTGGTGTTTAACATCTCTATAAGCTGTTTAATATGTGCGTTTGTTGCTTCGTACGTTTTACCAATTCGGATGGTTTCATCCAGTGTTAGTGTATTATCTTTTCGTAGTAGTTTTTTCTGGAATTCGGCAATTGGGGTACTCGCAATAATTAGTTCTATAATTCGCTGTTCTTGTTCAGTGTCGGTTAGTGAGCATTTTAACATAAGTTGACGACATCTATTGACGAAGTCGTCTAATGTCTCATTTTGTTTTTGTTTATAAGATATTAATTTTAGTCTGTTAATCCTAAAGTTTTCTTTAGGTTCTAAATGCTCCAAGAATTTATTAAAAATGGTGTCGGGAGAACGTTTTTCCTCATCTGTTAATTTCCAAGTATTAAATTTTTTGAGACCTTCGTTGCCGGTCTTTAGCAGTATGTAATTCACTTGTTGGTCGGGTTTTATTTTGTTTATAGCAAAATATAGTTCTAGCTTCTGTTTAAAAAGTTTAAATGTTTCCGCTGGATTTGGCATTTCCCAGTCGATAAACGGAATAATGTTATTATTGGTAGACATTATTATTAACGGCTATGTACTTTTTCGATAAACAGAAAATTCAATATGTCTGCCAGTGTGCGAAAATCCTCACGTGTTTACAGGGACATATACGATAACAACAGTTGACAAAAATTCAAAATGTCTGCTATTGTGCAAAAATTCACACGTATTTATAGCATATACGAGAATGACAGCAAAATTTTATAAAATGCACAGATGGGTAAATTAATGAAAATTTGTTTACATGCCTTGTTTTGTCTTTTGTAAACGTATTTTTCCTCTCGTGTCTGTTGCCGAAGTTTTGTCTTTTGTGAAAGAAATGTTTTTCCTTTCTGGTCTGTTACCGAATTTTTTTTTTTTTTTGTTTCATTTTCTGTTGTCGGTTGCGACTAGTCAATCCAAGTGAGTGAGTTTTTTTTTAACTGTTATAAATGTTCAGTATCCATTTCGCTGCCACCATATCATTAGTTTATGTTTGTTGTTATAATAATTGATAACCAAGTTGTGGTTTTATTTAATATAGAACTTTATTGACATATTTACATAAGAAGAGAGATTGAATGTACGTGTGTAGAGGTCCACGCCATGTTGTCGAATACGTATGTATTAGGCGGTTGACATCAATATTCATACGCCATGATTTACTTGTTATGCGTATGACAGTAGTTCTATGATAACACTACAGGTTGTTCCAACAACATGACCTACAAAAACAATTCAAAAAGAAAAGTTGATTCAACAAGAAAAAATGAAACAATGTTAAGAACAAATAGATGAAAAAACAACTACAGAAGAACCAAGAAAAACTTCTCAGAAACTTGAACAATAAACCACTCACTGAGAGCAACAACACTTTTGCAAAATGCTGTATTGAACACTATGGAGACTTTTACCTACATTTCCAATGAAGACAGAATGTTTGATGCTTTCTATAGAAGGTATGAAGACCTTCTCAATATTGATTGCAAAGACTGGCTTGATGCAAATAAGTTTGACTACTTTTATGAAAGTTACCTAAAAAAACACGGGTCTGGAGAACTTTTCACCACAAATACTTCACTGTTCTGCAAAAGGTTGAAATGTTTTAATTTGGTTAAACGGGATGAAGAAGATTAGATAGTGTTTGTATCAATCGTAAACAAGCACTGTAACAATTTTAGACTAGCAGAATTGTCTGCAGATAATTTTAAATGCCTCATTTTCACTTAGGGACTAGTGTAGGCAAAGAATATGGAAATCAGATGAAGAGTATTAATGAAGTTCATAAGCAAACTCAATTTCACTCTACAGAAATTTGTGGAGGATTGCCAAAGAGTTGTACAAATGATTCTAGAAGCATAGAGGAATCAGACAAAAGTATAAATCAGAAAAGGAAAATATAAATCCAAAAAATCTGAAAAAGTATAAATAAAAAAAATTACTTCTCTGAAAAAGAGAGAAAAGAATATGGCTACCCACATTTTTAAAACAAGGAACAGAATAAATTACTCCTGAGACCATATAACCGATGTGGAGAATTACATTAGGAAAAATATTGTCCTTTTCGGAAAAACAAAAACTCAGATGAAAATTTATGCAAGTACATAATAATCAAAATATTTAATAAAACAGTTAAATTACAGTTGGACACTGTGTTCGATCTTTCTATAAAAATTCACAAACATGGAAGATACTTAACAAACCGACTCTGCAAAAAAATAAAAGTCAGCTTACACTGTGACTGGGAATAAAATTAATTTTATTGGCAAATTTTTTTACCAGTATTAAAAGTTTTTGTACTAAAAACGTATGAGAATTTATTTGGAATAGATTGGATGAACAATTTTAACCTTTGTGATCGTTCAATAGATACTTTCTGCCAGAAAATCAAGAACATCACATCAGATGCCAAGGGTCTAAAAGTTGAATAAAACCTTCCTGTAGATTTTTAGTTGGATTTGGCACTAAATATTTTAATGTAAAAGAAAACGCATAACCCATTTTTAAAAAAACAAAAAAACAAATAGATTTGAAAAATTGGACAAAATTAAGAAAAGCTTAACAGATTAGAAAATGCAGGAATCTTATCAAGGATGTAGTTTAGTGAATAGGCAGTACTGACTGTCTACTTACAGAAAAAAAAAATGAAAGGAAATATGTGCTCAAGCCTACTTTTCTACAGGACTTAATACGGTGCTATTATCCTGTCCTCACCCCAAAAGAGTATATAGAAAACTCAATGGAGAGAAAATATTCACAAAAGTTGACTTAAATTTACAAATCCAAGTAGAAGAAATCTCAAAACTTCTATGTACATAGACAGAGGTTTATGCAAACATGAAAGGATCCAAATCACGCTGGCCATTTTCCAACAAATCATGGATACAATACTGGGCAGTTTTGACTTTATAATGACATCATAATAACCTGTCCATCCTCAGAACAATATGGAAAACATATATGCAGGGTTTTTGAAAAAATTAAAAAATATGTATTTACAGTCAAGGAACAGAAGTGCAATCTTTTTCATAAATGAGATTAAATATTTCATTTATGTTATTAATTAAAATGAAAGACCGCCATTAGAGACATGGCAACCCCTGATAATAACAGAGTACTATCAGGTTTTCATCAAGAATATGCATGACCTAAATGAATTATTAAAGAAAGAAAATGTCTGGGACTGAAATCCCAATCAAAGAAACATAAACATCAGATCTTTTTCTAACACACCAGGATCCAAAGTTGGATATAATCGTATTGAATGGCACCATCTCATTGTACATTGCATAAAATGATGGCACAAAAAAGCTGATTGCACATACTTCAAGAATGCTCTTACCCATCGAGAGATAATATTCATGAAAAAGAAGCTCTAGGTATCATTTTTGCTATATCTAAATACATACATGGCAGACACTTGATGCTACAAACAGACCACAAGCCTTTACTTATAATTTTTGAATTAAAGAAAGGATTATCGGTGTACACTGCCAACAGATTTCTGAAGATGGGATACAATCCTGTTAAATTACAACTTTAAACTGAAATACCTATTATCAAAACAAATTATCCACACAGATGGCCTATCAAGATATATCTAGGAAAATAATAGCTACACTTTGTGCCAACTGCAAAATTAAAGCAAACACCATTCCATTAAAGAGATCCTGGTGACATTGCCAGAAATCAAAAGTGCAAAAGGATGATTTCATTTGCAACAGGTTTCATTATGTGACAAGTTCATGTTATCTATGGTATTAATTCCTAAAATCCTTCATAAAAGGATTCTGTGGAATTTTCACATGGTACATCCGGGAAGAAAGCTGAATGAGAAGCTACATGTGCTTGCCAAACATAGATAAAAATATCATGAAGATGATTCGTAAAAAGGTTGCACTCTTGCAGCAAAAGCACCACCTATCACATTCAAACCCAAAACTGATGAACTGTGGTCAAGAATCCACATCAACTTTGCAGGTCCCCTCGAAGATCATTAATACTTAATCATAGTTGATTGTTACAAATCTCTTGGCTTGTTTCTTTGACCTAGGGTGATATTGAGTAGTGATATGTTTAATTTGGAAAATACTACAAACCTCTAAGAACACTGCAGATGTGAACTGAGTTCCATTATCACTCACAATGCAGTCTACCATATTGAAACCAATAGTTAGTGTAAAAAATTGATTGTTGTCGCTGTAGTAGATCTTCTAAACTTTAGTGCCTTAGGCCATTTGGTGTAACAATCAACTATGATTATATTGGTTTTGGTGGCGTTTCTGTGTATGTCTCAGACATTGCATGATATCACCAATCCTTTTACTGATTACACACAATTCTTAAAATGAAGCATTGTTTTTACAACTTTTAAAAATCTTTCTTTCAAAGAGTACAATGTCTTTTGGGTAGATCTTACACAATTTTGATTGTTTCTTAAATTTATCAAAAACCGACCTTACTTTCTATGCAAACATGTTTTCAGCAGGTGAGACCACATTTTTTAAAGATTGCTATAAAACACGCCACAGCAATGAACGAAGCCTTATAACAATTCTTGCAAGTGTATAGAATAATGCTGAATCCAAACACTCCGACTAATTATCAACCTGAAAACGAAAAGATATTAACAGTTTTTTTTTACGGTGCAAAAAAGGTTTGGGGGAGGGGGAGTATATATAAACTCTCCAATTAGTATAAATTATGAGAAGTACTACTATATAGGGTCACTCGTGGTACGCCATATGTGCATTAAGTACTACAACTCTCATTTTCTATGTATTCTGTCTTTTCTATATCTGTGTCCAAGTATGTCTTAGTGACCTTTCCAGACCACAACAGTTTGTCGTTTTGGTACTTGTACAGTTTAGTCAAGACATTAAAAAATGAAAATACCGAAAAAAGTTTAAATTGCATGTATCCGTTATGGAATGAAGTTCTCTGAACAACAATTTCACTTAATTTCATCAAGTAGTTTTTTTTTTACAGCGGAAAAACACATTTTTATGAGAGTGCGTTGAAGGCAGCCATTTTGGATTTTAAAAAAATTTGTTTGAATTTTAGAAATGTCAAAGGGAGATAACTCCAGTTAAAGCGCTGACACCCTTCCCATCTTTAATACTAGCTTTTCTTCCTAAAAATCAAACATTTTGCTCGGTATCATAGCAAATTGGGTACTTATGCAGAGAGTGATCCGGACGTAACTCACTGGACGCTCGGCTTGCCCCGTAAAACGACGTCAACAGCCGGAGTTAGCCGAGCGTCGGCGAGGAAAAGCAAGCCGAGCGTCGGCGCTGAAAACATAACAAGAAAAGAGAAACCTACCTTAATGTAAAATTTGTTAAAACTTTTATTTACTGTAACGGAAAACAATTTTTTTTTGTATTTTTTTTTTTTTTTTGTAAATGTAAAGTGTTTTTTATATACAAGAAAGTTATGTTTTTTTTTTTTTTTTAAGAAGAAGAAGAAGAAACAGCGAAAAAGGTAACAAGCAAAATTTGTTTTTTTTACCAAAACATGTTTGTTTTTTTGGATGTTTTTTTTTTTTTGTAGGGTTAGGGTTATTTTTTTTATTTTTTTAAGAATAAACAGCGAAAAAAAAAGGTAACAAGCAAACTGTTTTTCTTTTTTTGTACAAAACCTGTTTTTTTTTTTTGTTGGGTGGTTGGTTAAGTAAAAACCTGTTAAAAGAAAAAATGCGAGGAATATTTACTGTTGGTATTTCCTCAGACTGTTGGAGGGCATCACACGACTATGAGGGACAGGTTTTCTTTTTTGCAAGCAAACTCCTTTCCTGACAAAATTCCAGGACACCCGCTGCAGCGCTGCTGTTTGCAATTTTTTCCGACAAATATGTTAAGTTCATATTTCCTTCCATAGGTACGCAATTTTAAGGGTTGTTAAATAAATCTGAAATTGTAAAGGTTGTTGTTAAATAAATCTGATTCTGTACTGTTTTACTTTCTTTTCTTCTTTTTCCTTATTGTCGTCTGCTGCTTTGAATTTTTTTTCTTGCGTCGCGCACGCA
Organism: Euprymna scolopes; assembly: GCF_053919585.1. Lineage (NCBI taxonomy): Eukaryota > Metazoa > Mollusca > Cephalopoda > Sepiida > Sepiolidae > Euprymna > Euprymna scolopes. The sequence continues at coordinate 83,929,974 of NC_136490.1, forward strand.
CGTAGCGTTTGACAACCGTCGAACAACATCGGCGACGCTCGTTGAAAACCGTCGAACTACATCGCCGACGCTCGGCTAACTCCGGCTGTTGACTTCGTGTTACGGGGCTAGCCGAGCGTCCGGTGAGTTACGTCCGGATCACTCTCTGCATAAGTACCGCAAATTGTTTTTTCGCTGTAAAAAAAAAAACTACTTGATGAAATTAAGTGAATATTTTTTTCGGAGAACTTCGTTCTATAACGGATACATACAATTTAAACTTTTTTCAGTATTTTCATTTTTTTAATGTCTTGTCGTTTTCCTTTACCTATTGCCATATTGTATTGACTAACAAATTGTGAAACCCATCATTATATGCAAAAATATGATTTTTTTTTTTAGTAAAATAAATAAACCTTTATCTATGAAATAAACCTAAGTGTGGATTTCACACACCAGAAAATGTGATTCTTTGTTGACTTTAAAATTTGTTTATCTCTATGCTTATCATTAGTTTGTAAATTTCCGTTTCAGATCTTGAATCATCTTCAGCCCGAGTGTGTCGATTGCCAGGAAAAACTTTCCAAAATTTTTCAACAAATCAAATGGGACAATTTTCCTGGTGTTCAAAATTTGCTCCTTAAGGTCAGTATATTTTTTTTGCAGTTTTTTAGCATTTCTTTAGCCATAAAAAAACTTTTCTTCTAGGAAATGTTGTCTTTCTTCAAAGCTGTGAAACTAAAATGCTTAATTGCTTAAAGTAAGACACTACTTGCTGAACAGTTTGTTAATATGGTTTAATAATTTCAACCCCCTAACTAAAATTTCAGGCATGTTCATATGTTAAAATAAAACAGAAAAAATCCTTAAAATTTAATACAAATTAAATATGAATGGCCCCCAGAATCGGGTTTTTAATCATGTAATATTAATTTTAGTGATGGAACGATTCCAAAATTTTTCCCAATTCTATTCTAAATTCCTGATCTGATACAAGTACCAATTCTGATTCTTTTAAACTTCTTAACATTTAATTCAAGATTCAATGCTTTTTAAAATGTTCAAATAACTGTAATCTCCCATCCCACCCACATTTAATGCCCACCTATGTTTTGCAAAACATAAAAATACATTTGAGAGGATACGATGATTACAAGAGTAGATCTTTCTAAATATTTTTCTTTAATGTCTTCCTTGTAATTGATTGAAAATTGTGAGACAAGATTTTTTTTCTTTCAAAACAAATCTAATTTGCATTTGGCCGTCGTTAATGCCATTTGAAATTTTCATAAATGATTAAAAAGAATCAGCGATTGATATGCAAAATAAGAAAACAGAATAATTGAAAGGAACAATAATTGAAAAAGCCCGTCCCATGTCAAAAATGACTTTGTATGTAATAATATTGCTATTTACAAAACCATTCTTAACATTGTTAACTATTTTTTGCCTTTCGTCTATGAAGAAATGTTCATTTTTTTTTTCTTACAATTCTAAAGATTTGGTTGGTTATTAGATTGATTTGCATTACTGTAAAAAGAAAACACGATACAAAATACCACTACTACTACTACTACTATTAATGATAATAATGGCAAATAGATGAAAACCTTTAACTAAATCACTCTCTAAAAATGGGATTTGACTTTTTTATGTGATTACATGGTGGAAAGAAAAAAAACAACTATTTTAGAATTTCAAGTAGGAAAGCAGTTTTTTGTGCATAAATTTAACATAAAATGATAATCATTTCCAGCCCATTCTAACTTTTTAATCTTGTCTAATTGCTTAACAATCGAAACAAAATGCTCGTAGAACATGACATTTTCGTTCTATTGTTGATGTTTATTTGATGTGTTTCTACCAGTGTTTGTTGAATTTTTGTATTTAAGTGGTTATCAAGGTTCTTGTGAAGGTTTTATGGACAGCCATTTTTTAAAATTCTAACTCCTGGCAGATAGAAGAGTCTTGTCTTTGGTAACATTTATTTGCTGCATATTTGTTTTTCATCTCTTTTTTTCCTCATTAGTTACAGTTACATTGATTCCGATAACCCAAAAAGTTCCGATTTTTCTGATTCTTGGTTCTGATTCCTATTGATTGTCCAAATATTAATTTATTTTTTGAAGATATAAAATAAAAAGTTGTATAGCATCCATTATTTAATTGTTTATGTTTTCAGTGTCCCAAATTCTATTTTTGAAAGACGTCACATTCTATACAATTATTCAGTTTGTAGTTTTAAAATTACATTTTAATTTGAGTAAAAGTATTTTCTTTATATCTTAAATTATCGACTTTTTTAGATCACTCAGTATTTTGTTTTACTAATTTTAAGGTTAAAAAACTCACCGAGAGAGCAAAAGCACCATTAAGGTATAGGATGATAAAATTAAAATCTTGGTCCAAAGATTTTTATGAATTACTTTGTTGCTGCAAATTTGCGATATAATCATAGAAAATATCTTTTGAAAAGAAAATCTGAGACACTGGAAACATACGTGTAATTTATATATATTTGTAATTTGTATAAAATTCTACTAATAAATTATTTTAATAATGTAAGTTAACATCTTCCATACATTCTCTAATGACTAATTATCATTTTAAATGAATAAGGGATTTCATGTTTTGAAATTTAAAACATTTTTATTAATAAATCTTTAATTTCTTTTAAATATTTAAACATATTTTTTAGAACGTTAAAATATTCAGTAATTAAAAATGAAGAAATACTAATACATAATTTCCAAATTAAAAAAAAATACAGTATAATCTAAAAAAAAAATAATTAATCAAATATAATTCTCCCATTATTATATAAACCAACTGTACCTACTCAATGTTGCCCGGGATGTAGTAAAATCATTTTAATTTTTAATTTAACTTTGTTTGTACAATTTTAAACTTAAAGTAGACAACTTATATTCTTCAATCTAAAATGAGTTATCCCTCTTGTTAATATATTAGTTATTATTTTAAAATGTTTCATATAATTGGATATAGAAATGTAGCAATGTACATTTGAAAGCAGAGGTGTGCACACACACACATTCCAGATGGGGATGATCTACATCTATATTTGGTATCCCATAAAAATGACCAAAATTGTAATTAAATGAAAACAAAGAACTGTTACATTCCAAGGTCAGAGATTATGAATTGTACAGTGCAAAATAGAAAAGAAGAATGTAATATCTTGATTTTTGCAATTCCAGGAATGTCGTTTGTGACGATATGATAAACAATAGAAAACAGAAGAGAGCAGATCAACATCTAGATATCTTTTCATCCACAAACCAACAAACACTGTTGAGTGTCATCAACATCTTGATATTTTTCCATCCACACACCAAGCAACAGTGTTGAGCATCATAAACATCTAGATATCTTTCCATCCAAACACCAACCAACACTGTTGAGCGTTATAAACATCAAGATATCTTTCCATCAACACACCAACCAACACTGTTGAGCGTTATAAACATCTAGATATCTTTCCATCCACACACCAACCAACACTGTTGAGCGTTATAAACATCTAGATATCTTTCCATCCACACACCAACCAACACTGTTAAGCGTCATAAACATCTAGATATCTTTCCATCCACACACCAACCAACACTGTTGAGCGTTATAAACATCTAGATATCTTTCCATCCACACACCAACCAACACTGTTGAGCGTTATAAACATCTAGATATCTTTCGATCCACACACCAACCAACACTGTTGAGTTTTATAAACATCTAGATATCTTTCCATCCACACACCAACCAACACTGTTGAGCGTTATAAACATCTAGATATCTTTCCATCCACACACCAACCAACACTGTTGAGCGTCATAAACATCTAGATATCTTTCCATCCACACACCAACCAACACTGTTGAGCGTCATAAACATCTAGATATCTTTCCATCCACACACCAACCAACACTGTTGAGCGTCATAAACATCTAGATATCTTTCCATCCACACACCAACCAACACTGTTGAGCGTTATAAACATCTAGATATCTTTCCATCCACACACCAACCAACACTGTTGAGTGTTATAAACATCTAGATATCTTTCCATCCACACACCAACCAACACTGTTGAGCGTTATAAACATCTAGATATCTTTCCATCCACACACCAACCAACACTGTTGAGTGTTATAAACATCTAGATACCTTTCCATCCACACACCAACCAACACTGTTGAGCGTTATAAACATCTAGATATCTTTCCATCCACACACCAACCAACAGTGCTGAGCATCATTGAAATCTAGATATCTTTTCGTTCACACACCAACCAACACTGTTGAGCGTCATAAACATCTAGATATCTTTCCATCCACACACCAACCAACACTGTTGAGCGTCATAAACATCTAGATATCTTTCCATCCACACACCAACCAACACTGTTGAGCGTTATAAACATCTAGATATCTTTCCATCCACACACCAACCAACATTGTTGAGTGTTATAAACATCTAGATATCTTTCCATCCACACACCAACCAACACTGTTGAGCGTTATAAACATCTAGATATCTTTCCATCCACACACCAACCAACACTGTTGAGTGTTATAAACATCTAGATATCTGTCGATCCACACACCAACCAACACTGTTGAGCGTTATAAACATCTAGATATCTTTCCATCCACACACCAACCAACACTGTTGAGTGTTATAAACATCTAGATATCTTTCCATCCACACACCAACCAACACTGTTGAGTGTTATAAACATCTAGATATCTTTCCATCCACACACCAACCAACACTGTTGAGCGTCATAAACATCTAGATATCTTTCCATCCACACACCAACCAACACTGTTGAGCGTTATAAACATCTAGATATCTTTCCATCCACACACCAACCAACACTGTTGAGCGTTATAAACATCTAGATATCTTTCCATCCACACACCAACCAACACTGTTGAGTGTTATAAACATCTAGATATCTTTCCATCCACACACCAACCAACACTGTTGAGCGTTATAAACATCTAGATATCTTTCCATCCACACACCAACCAACACTGTTGAGTGTTATAAACATCTAGATATCTTTCCATCCACACACCAACCAACAGTGCTGAGCATCATTGAAATCTAGATATCTTTTCGTTCACACACCAACCAACACTGTTGAGCGTCATAAACATCTAGATATCTTTCCATCCACACACCAACCAACACTGTTGAGCGTCATAAACATCTAGATATCTTTCCATCCACACACCAACCAACACTGTTGAGCGTTATAAACATCTAGATATCTTTCCATCCACACACCAACCAACACTGTTGAGTGTTATAAACATCTAGATATCTTTCCATCCACACACCAACCAACACTGTTGAGCGTCATAAACATCTAGATATCTTTCCATCCACACACCAACCAACACTGTTGAGCGTCATAAACATCTAGATATCTTTCCATCCACACACCAACCAACACTGTTGAGCGTCATAAACATCTAGATATCTTTCCATCCACACACCAACCAACACTGTTGAGTGTTATAAACATCTAGATATCTTTCGATCCACACACCAACCAACACTGTTGAGCGTTATAAACATCTAGATATCTTTCCATCCACACACCAACCAACACTGTTGAGTGTTATAAACATCTAGATATCTTTCCATCCACACACCAACCAACAGTGCTGAGCATCATTGAAATCTAGATATCTTTTCGTCCACACACCAACCAACACTGTTGAGCGTTATAAACATCTAGATATCTTTCCATCCACACACCAACCAACACTGTTGAGCGTTATAAACATCTAGATATCTTTCCATCCACACACCAACCAACAGTGCTGAGCAGCATTGAAATCTAGATATCTTTTCGTCCACACACCAACCAACACTGTTGAGCGTTATAAACATCTAGATATCTTTCCATCCACACACCAACCAACACTGTTGAGCGTCATAAACATCTAGATATCTTTCCATCCACACACCAACCAACACTGTTGAGCGTTATAAACATCTAGATATCTTTCCATCCACACACCAACCAACACTGTTGAGTGTTATAAACATCTAGATATCTTTCCATCCACACACCAACCAACACTGTTGAGCGTCATAAACATCTAGATATCTTTCCATCCACACACCAACCAACAGTGCTGAGCATCATTGAAATCTAGATATCTTTTCGTCCACACACCAACCAACACTGTTGAGCGTTATAAACATCTAGATATCTTTCCATCCACACACCAACCAACACTGTTGAGCGTTATAAACATCTAGATATCTTTCCATCCACACACCAACCAACACTGTTGAGCGTTATAAACATCTAGATATCTTTCCATCCACACACCAACCAACACTGTTGAGCGTTATAAACATCTAGATATCTTTCCATCCACACACCAACCAACACTGTTGAGCGTCATAAACATCTAGATATCTTTCCATCCACACACCAACCAACACTGTTGAGCGTTATAAACATCTAGATATCTTTCCATCCACACACCAACCAACACTGTTGAGTGTTATAAACATCTAGATATCTTTCCATCCACACACCAACCAACACTGTTGAGCGTCATAAACATCTAGATATCTTTTCATCCACACACCAACCAACACTGTTGAGCGTCATAAACATCTAGATATCTTTCCATCCACACACCAACCAACAGTGCTGAGCATCATTGAAATCTAGATATCTGTTCGTCCACACACCAACCAACACTGTTGAGTGTTATAAACATCTAGATATCTTTCCATCCACACACCAACCAACAGTGCTGAGCATCATTGAAATCTAGATATCTTTCCATCCACACACCAACCAACACTGTTGAGTGTTATAAACATCTAGATATCTTTCCATCCACACACCAACCAACATTGTTGAGCGTTATAAACATCTAGATATCTTTCCATCCACACACCAACCAACACTGTTGAGCGTTATAAACATCTAGATATCTTTCCATCCACACACCAACCAACACTATTGAGCGTCATAAACATCTAGATATCTTTCCATCCACACACCAACCAACACTGTTGAGCGTTATAAACATCTAGATATCTTTCCATCCACACACCAACCAACACTGTTGAGCGTTATAAACATCTAGATATCTTTCCATCCACACACCAACCAACACTGTTGAGCGTCATAAACATCTAGATATCTTTTCATCCACACACCAACCAACACTGTTGAGCGTTATAAACATCTAGATATCTTTCCATCCACACACCAACCCACACTGTTGAGCGTCATAAACATCTAGATATCTTTCCATCCACACACCAACCAACACTGTTGAGCGTCATGAACATCTAGATATCTTTCCATCCACACACCAACCAACAGTGCTGAGCATCATTGAAATCTAGATATCTTTTCGTCCACACACCAACCAACACTGTTGAGTGTTATAAACATCTAGATATCTTTCCATCCACACACCAACCAACAGTGCTGAGCATCATTGAAATCTAGATATCTTTCCATCCACACACCAACCAACACTGTTGAGTGTTATAAACATCTAGATATCTTTCCATCCACACACCAACCAACACTGTTGAGCGTTATAAACATCTAGATATCTTTCCATCCACACACCAACCAACACTGTTGAGCGTTATAAACATCTAGATATCTTTCCATCCACACACCAACCAACAGTGCTGAGCATCATTGAAATCTAGATATCTTTCCATCCACACACCAACCAACACTGTTGAGTGTTATAAACATCTAGATATCTTTCCATCCACACACCAACCAACACTGTTGAGCGTTATAAACATCTAGATATCTTTCCATCCACACACCAACCAACACTGTTGAGCGTTATAAACATCTAGATATCTTTCCATCCACACACCAACCAACACTGTTGAGCGTCATAAACATCTAGATATCTTTCCATCCACACACCAACCAACAGTGCTGAGCATCATTGAAATCTAGATATCTTTTCGTCCACACACCAACCAACACTGTTGAGCGTTATAAACATCTAGATATCTTTCCATCCACACACCAACCAACACTGTTGAGCGTTATAAACATCTAGATATCTTTCCATCCACACACCAACCAACAGTGCTGAGCATCATTGAAATCTAGATATCTTTTCGTCCACACACCAACCAACACTGTTGAGCGTTATAAACATCTAGATATCTTTCCATCCACACACCAACCAACACTGTTGAGCGTTATAAACATCTAGATATCTTTCCATCCACACATCAACCAACACTGTTGAGCGTCATAAACATCTAGATATCTTTCCATCCACACACCAACCAACACTGTTGAGCGTTATAAACATCTAGATATCTTTCCATCCACACACCAACGAACACTGTTGAGCGTTATAAACATCTAGATATCTTTCCATCCACACACCAAGCAACACTGTTGAGCGTTATAAACATCTAGATATCTTTCCATCCACACACCAACCAACACTGTTGAGCGTTATAAACATCTAGATATCTTTCCATCCACACACCAACCAACACTGTTGAGCGTTATAAACATCTAGATATCTTTCCATCCACACACCAACCAACACTGTTGAGCGTTATAAACATCTAGATATCTTTCCATCCACACACGAACCAACACTGTTGAGCGTTATAAACATCTAGATATCTTTCCATCCACACACCAACCAACACTGTTGAGCGTTATAAACATCTAGATATCTTTCCATCCACACACCAACCAACAGTGCTGAGCATCATTGAAATCTAGATATCTTTTCGTCCACACACCAACCAACACTGTTGAGCGTTATAAACATCTTGATATCTTTCCATCCACACACCAACCAACACTGTTGAGCGTTATAAACATCTAGATATCTTTCCATCCACACACCAACTAACACTGTTGAGCGTTATAAACATCTAGATATCTTTCCATCCACACACCAACCAACACTGTTGAGCGTTATAAACATCTAGATATCTTTCCATCCACACACAAACCAACACTGTTGAGCGTCATAAACATCTAGATATCTTTCCATCCACACACCAACCAACACTGTTGAGCGTCATAAACATCTAGATATCTTTCCATCCACACACCAACCAACACTGTTGAGTGTTATAAACATCTAGATATCTTTCCATCCACACACCAACCAACACTGTTGAGCGTCATAAACATCTAGATATCTTTCCATCCACACACCAACCAACACTGTTGAGCGTCATAAACATCTAGATATCTTTCCATCCACACACAAACCAACAGTGCTGAGCATCATTGAAATCTAGATATCTGTTCGTCCACACACCAACCAACACTGTTGAGTGTTATAAACATCTAGATATCTTTCCATCCACACACCAACCAACAGTGCTGAGCATCATTGAAATCTAGATATCTTTCCATCCACACACCAACCAACACTGTTGAGTGTTATAAACATCTAGATATCTTTCCATCCACACACCAACCAACATTGTTGAGCGTTATAAACATCTAGATATCTTTCCATCCACACACCAACCAACACTGTTGAGCGTTATAAACATCTAGATATCTTTCCATCCACACACCAACCAACACTGTTGAGCGTCATAAACATCTAGATATCTTTCCATCCACACACCAACCAACACTGTTGAGCGTTATAAACATCTAGATATCTTTCCATCCACACACCAACCAACACTGTTGAGCGTCATAAACATCTAGATATCTTTCCATCCACACACCAACCAACACTGTTGAGCGTCATAAACATCTAGATATCTTTCCATCCACACACCAACCAACAGTGCTGAGCATCATTGAAATCTAGATATCTTTTCGTCCACACACCAACCAACACTGTTGAGTGTTATAAACATCTAGATATCTTTCCATCCACACACAAACCAACAGTGCTGAGCATCATTGAAATCTAGATATCTTTCCATCCACACACCAACCAACACTGTTGAGTGTTATAAACCTCTAGATATCTTTCCATCCACACACCAACCAACACTGTTGAGCGTTATAAACATCTAGATATCTTTCCATCCACACACCAACCAACACTGTTGAGCGTTATAAACATCTAGATATCTTTCCATCCACACACCAACCAACACTGTTGAGTGTCATAAACATCTAGATATCTTTCCATCCACACACCAACCAACACTGTTGAGCGTTATAAACATCTAGATATCTTTCCATCCACACACCAACCAACACTGTTGAGCGTCATAAACATCTAGATATCTTTCCATCCACACACCAACCAACACTGTTGAGCGTCATAAACATCTAGATATCTTTCCATCCACACACCAACCAACACTGTTGAGCGTCATAAACATCTAGATATCTTTCCATCCACACACCAACCAACAGTGCTGAGCATCATTGAAATCTAGATATCTTTTCGTCCACACACTAACCAACACTGTTGAGCGTTATAAACATCTAGATATCTTTCCATCCACACACCAACCAACAGTGCTGAGCATCATTGAAATCTAGATATCTTTCCATCCACACACCAACCAACACTGTTGAGTGTTATAAACATCTAGATATCTTTCCATCCACACACCAACCAACACTGTTGAGCGTCATAAACATCTAGATATCTTTCCATCCACACACCAACCAACACTGTTGAGCGTTATAAACATCTAGATATCTTTCCATCCACACACCAACCAACACTGTTGAGCGTCATAAACATCTAGATATCTTTCCATCCACACACCAACCAACAGTGCTGAGCATCATTGAAATCTAGATATCTTTTCGTCCACACACCAACCAACACTGTTGAGCGTTATAAACATCTAGATATCTTTCCATCCACACACCAACCAACACTGTTGAGCGTTATAAACATCTAGATATCTTTCCATCCACACACCAACCAACACTGTTGAGCGTTATAAACATCTAGATATCTTTCCATCCACACACCAACCAACAGTGCTGAGCATCATTGAAATCTAGATATCTTTTCGTCCACACACCAACCAACACTGTTGAGCGTTATAAACATCTAGATATCTTTCCATCCACACACCAACCAACACTGTTGAGCGTTATAAACATCTAGATATCTTTCCATCCACACACCAACCAACACTGTTGAGCGTCATAAACATCTAGATATCTTTCCATCCACACACCAACCAACACTGTTGAGCGTTATAAACATCTAGATATCTTTCCATCCACACACCAACGAACACTGTTGAGCGTTATAAACATCTAGATATCTTTCCATCCACACACCAACCAACACTGTTGAGCGTTATAAACATCTAGATATCTTTCCATCCACACACCAACCAACACTGTTGAGCGTTATAAACATCTAGATATCTTTCCATCCACACACCAACCAACACTGTTGAGCGTTATAAACATCTAGATATCTTTCCATCTACACACCAACCAACACTGTTGAGCGTTATAAACATCTAGATATCTTTCCATCCACACACCAACCAACACTGTTGAGCGTTATAAACATCTAGATATCTTTCCATCCACACACCAACCAACACTGTTGAGCGTTATAAACATCTAGATATCTTTCCATCCACACACCAAACAACAGTGCTGAGCATCATTGAAATCTAGATATCTTTTCGTCCACACACCAACCAACACTGTTGAGCGTTATAAACATCTAGATATCTTTCCATCCACACACCAACCAACACTGTTGAGCGTTATAAACATCTAGATATCTTTCCATCCACACACCAACCAACACTGTTGAGCGTCATAAACATCTAGATATCTTTCCATCCACACACCAACCAACACTGTTGAGCGTTATAAACATCTAGATATCTTTCCATCCACACACAACCAACACTGTTGAGCGTCATAAACATCTAGATATCTTTCCATCCACACACCAACCAACACTGTTGAGCGTCATAAACATCTAGATATCTTTCCATCCACACACCAACCAACACTGTTGAGCGTTATAAACATCTAGATATCTTTCCATCCACACACCAACCAACCCTGTTGAGCGTTATAAACATCTAGATATCTTTCCATCCACACACCAACCAACACTGTTGAGCGTTATAAACATCTAGATATCTTTCCATCCACACACCAACCAACACTGTTGAGCGTTATAAACATCTAGATATCTTTCCATCCACACACCAACCAACAGTGCTGAGCATCATTGAAATCTAGATATCTTTTCGTCCACACACCAACCAACACTGTTGAGCGTTATAAACATCTAGATATCTTTCCATCCACACACCAACCAACACTGTTGAGTGTTATAAACATCTAGATATCTTTCCATCCACACACCAACCAACACTGTTGAGCGTCATAAACATCTAGATATCTTTCCATCCACACACCAACCAACACTGTTGAGCGTTATAAACATCTAGATATCTTTCCATCCACACACAAACCAACACTGTTGAGCGTTATAAACATCTAGATATCTTTCCATCCACACACCAACCAACACTGTTGAGCGTCATAAACATCTAGATATCTTTCCATCCACACACCAACCAACACTGTTGAGCGTTATAAACATCTAGATATCTTTCCATCCACACACCAACCAACACTGTTGAGTGTTATAAACATCTAGATATCTTTCCATCCACACACCAACCAACACTGTTGAGCGTCATAAACATCTAGATATCTTTCCATCCACACACCAACCAACACTGTTGAGCGTCATAAACATCTAGATATCTTTCCATCCACACACCAACCAACAGTGCTGAGCATCATTGAAATCTTGATATCTTTTCGTCCACACACCAACCAACACTGTTGAGCGTTATAAACATCTAGATATCTTTCCATCCACACACCAACCAACAGTGCTGAGCATCATTGAAATCTAGATATCTTTCCATCCACACACCAACCAACACTGTTGAGTGTTATAAACATCTAGATATCTTTCCATCCACACACCAAACAACACTGTTGAGCGTTATAAACATCTAGATATCTTTCCATCCACACACCAACCAACACTGTTGAGCGTTATAAACATCTAGATATCTTTCCATCCACACACCAACCAACACTGTTGAGCGTTATAAACATCTAGATATCTTTCCATCCACACACCAACCAACACTGTTGAGCGTCATAAACATCTAGATATCTTTCCATCCACACACCAACCAACACTGTTGAGCATTATAAACATCTAGATATCTTTCCATCCACACACCAACCACCACTGTTGAGCGTTATAAACATCTAGATATCTTTCCATCCACACACCAACCAACACTGTTGAGCGTTATAAACATCTAGATATCTTTCCATCCACACACCAACCAACACTGTTGAGCGTTATAAACATCTAGATATCTTTCCATCCACACACCAACCAACAGTGCTGAGCATCATTGAAATCTAGATATCTTTTCGTCCACACACCAACCAACACTGTTGAGCGTTATAAACATCTAGATATCTTTCCATCCACACACCAACCAACACTGTTGAGCGTCATAAACATCTAGATATCTTTCCATCCACACACCAACCAACACTGTTGAGCGTTATAAACATCTAGATATCTTTCCATCCACACACCAACCAACACTGTTGAGTGTTATAAACATCTAGATATCTTTCCATCCACACACCAACCAACACTGTTGAGCGTCATAAACATCTAGATATCTTTCCATCCACACACCAACCAACAGTGCTGAGCATCATTGAAAGCTAGATGTCTTTTCGTCCACACACCAACCAACACTGTTGAGCGTTATAAACATCTAGATATCTTTCCATCCACACACCAACCAACACTGTTGAGCGTTATAAACATCTAGATATCTTTCCATTCACACACCAACCAACACTGTTGAGCGTTATAAACATCTAGATATCTTTCCATCCACACACCAACCAACACTGTTGAGCGTTATAAACATCTAGATATCTTTCCATCCACACACCAACCAACACTGTTGAGCGTCATAAACATCTAGATATCTTTCCATCCACACACCAACCAACACTGTTGAGCGTTATAAACATCTAGATATCTTTCCATCCACACACCAACCAACACTGTTGAGCGTTATAAACATCTAGATATCTTTCCATCCACACACCAACCAACACTGTTGAGCGTTATAAACATCTAGATATCTTTCCATCCACACACCAACCAACACTGTTGAGCGTCATAAACATCTAGATATCTTTCCATCCACACACCAACCAACACTGTTGAGCGTTATAAACATCTAGATATCTTTCCATCCACACACCAACCAACACTGTTGAGCGTCATAAACATCTAGATATCTTTCCATCCACACACCAACCAACACTGTTGAGCGTTATAAACATCCAGATATCTTTCCATCCACACACCAACCAACACTGTTGAGTGTTATAAACATCTAGATATCTTTCCATCCACACACCAACCAACACTGTTGAGCGTCATAAACATCTAGATATCTTTCCATCCACACACCAACCAACAGTGCTGAGCATCATTGAAAGCTAGATGTCTTTTCGTCCACACACCAACCAACACTGTTGAGCGTTATAAACATCTAGATATCTTTCCATCCACACACCAACCTACACTGTTGAGCGTTATAAACATCTAGATATCTTTCCATCCACACACCAACCAACACTGTTGAGCGTTATAAACATCTAGATATCTTTCCATCCACACACCAACCAACACTGTTGAGCGTTATAAACATCTAGATATCTTTCCATCCACACACCAACCAACACTGTTGAGCGTCATAAACATCTAGATATCTTTCCATCCACACACCAACCAACACTGTTGAGCGTTATAAACATCTAGATATCTTTCCATCCACACACCAACCAACAGTGCTGAGCATCATTGAAATCTAGATATCTTTTCGTCCACACACCAACCAACACTGTTTAGCGTTATAAACATTTAGATATCTTTCCATCCACACACCAACCAACACTGTTGAGCGTTATAAACATCTAGATATCTTTCCATCCACACACCAACCAACACTGTTGAGCGTTATAAACATTTAGATATCTTTCCATCCACACACAAACCAACACTGTTGAGCGTTATAAACATCTAGATATCTTTCCATCCACACACCAACCAACACTGTTGAGCGTTATAAACATCTAGATATCTTTCCATCCACACACCAACCAACACTGTTGAGCGTTATAAACATCTAGATATCTTTCCATCCACACACCAACCAACACTGTTGAGCGTCATAAACATCTAGATATCTTTCCATCCACACACCAACCAACACTGTTGAGCGTTATAAACATCTAGATATCTTTCCATCCACACACCAACCAACACTGTTGAGCGTTATAAACATCTAGATATCTTTCCATCCACACACCAACCAACACTGTTGAGCGTTATAAACATCTAGATATCTTTCCATCCACACACCAACCAACACTGTTGAGCGTCATAAACATCTAGATATCTTTCCATCCACACACCAACCAACACTGTTGAGCGTTATAAACATCTAGATATCTTTCCATCCACACACCAACCAACACTGTTGAGCGTCATAAACATCTAGATATCTTTCCATCCACACACCAACCAACACTGTTGAGCGTTATAAACATCTAGATATCTTTCCATCCACACACCAACCAACACTGTTGAGTGTTATAAACATCTAGATATCTTTCCATCCACACACCAACCAACACTGTTGAGCGTCATAAACATCTAGATATCTTTCCATCCACACACCAACCAACAGTGCTGAGCATCATTGAAAGCTAGATGTCTTTTCGTCCACACACCAACCAACACTGTTGAGCGTTATAAACATCTAGATATCTTTCCATCCACACACCAACCTACACTGTTGAGCGTTATAAACATCTAGATATCTTTCCATCCACACACCAACCAACACTGTTGAGCGTTATAAACATCTAGATATCTTTCCATCCACACACCAACCAACACTGTTGAGCGTTATAAACATCTAGATATCTTTCCATCCACACACCAACCAACACTGTTGAGCGTCATAAACATCTAGATATCTTTCCATCCACACACCAACCAACACTGTTGAGCGTTATAAACATCTAGATATCTTTCCATCCACACACCAACCAACAGTGCTGAGCATCATTGAAATCTAGATATCTTTTCGTCCACACACCAACCAACACTGTTTAGCGTTATAAACATTTAGATATCTTTCCATCCACACACCAACCAACACTGTTGAGCGTTATAAACATCTAGATATCTTTCCATCCACACACCAACCAACACTGTTGAGCGTTATAAACATTTAGATATCTTTCCATCCACACACAAACCAACACTGTTGAGCGTTATAAACATCTAGATATCTTTCCATCCACACACCAACCAACACTGTTGAGCGTTATAAACATCTAGATATCTTTCCATCCACACACCAACCAACACTGTTGAGCGTTATAAACATCTAGATATCTTTCCATCCACACACCAACCAACACTGTTGAGCGTCATAAACATCTAGATATCTTTCCATCCACACACCAACCAACACTGTTGAGCGTTATAAACATCTAGATATCTTTCCATCCACACACCAACCAACACTGTTGAGCGTTATAAACATCTAGATATCTTTCCATCCACACACCAACCAACACTGTTGAGCGTTATAAACATCTAGATATCTTTCCATCCACACACCAACCAACACTGTTGAGCGTCATAAACATCTAGATATCTTTCCATCCACACACCAACCAACACTGTTGAGCGTTATAAACATCTAGATATCTTTCCATCCACACACCAACCAACACTGTTGAGTGTTATAAACATCTAGATATCTTTCCATCCACACACCAACCAACACTGTTGAGCGTTATAAACATCTAGATATCTTTCCATCCACACACCAACCAACAGTGCTGAGCATCATTGAAATCTAGATATCTTTTCGTCCACACACCAACCAACACTGTTGAGCGTTATAAACATTTAGATATCTTTCCATCCACACACCAACCAACACTGTTGAGCGTTATAAACATCTAGATATCTTTCCATCCACACACCAACCAACACTGTTGAGCGTTATAAACATTTAGATATCTTTCCATCCACACACAAACCAACACTGTTGAGCGTTATAAACATTTAGATATCTTTCCATCCACACACCAACCAACACTGTTGAGCGTTATAAACATTTAGATATCTTTCCATCCACACACCAACCAACACTGTTGAGCGTTATAAACATCTAGATATCTTTCCATCCACACACCAACCAACAGTGCTGAGCATCATTGAAATCTAGATATCTTTTCGTCCACACACCAACCAACACTGTTGAGCGTTATAAACATTTAGATATCTTTCCATCCACACACCAACCAACACTGTTGAGCGTTATAAACATCTAGATATCTTTCCATCCACACACCAACCAACACTGTTGAGCGTTATAAACATTTAGATATCTTTCCATCCACACACAAACCAACACTGTTGAGCGTTATAAACATTTAGATATCTTTCCATCCACACACCAACCAACACTGTTGAGCGTTATAAACATCTAGATATCTTTCCATCCACACACCAACCAACAGTGCTGAGCATCATTGAAATCTAGATATCTTTTCGTCCACACACCAACCAACACTGTTTAGCGTTATAAACATTTAGATATCTTTCCATCCACACACCAACCAACACTGTTGAGCGTTATAAACATCTAGATATCTTTCCATCCACACACCAACCAACACTGTTGAGCGTTATAAACATTTAGATATCTTTCCATCCACACACAAACCAACACTGTTGAGCGTTATAAACATCTAGATATCTTTCCATCCACACACCAACCAACACTGTTGAGCGTTATAAACATCTAGATATCTTTCCATCCACACACCAACCAACACTGTTGAGCGTTATAAACATCTAGATATCTTTCCATCCACACACCAACCAACACTGTTGAGCGTCATAAACATCTAGATATCTTTCCATCCACACACCAACCAACACTGTTGAGCGTTATAAACATCTAGATATCTTTCCATCCACACACCAACCAACACTGTTGAGCGTTATAAACATCTAGATATCTTTCCATCCACACACCAACCAACACTGTTGAGCGTTATAAACATCTAGATATCTTTCCATCCACACACCAACCAACACTGTTGAGCGTCATAAACATCTAGATATCTTTCCATCCACACACCAACCAACACTGTTGAGCGTTATAAACATCTAGATATCTTTCCATCCACACACCAACCAACACTGTTGAGTGTTATAAACATCTAGATATCTTTCCATCCACACACCAACCAACACTGTTGAGCGTTATAAACATCTAGATATCTTTCCATCCACACACCAACCAACAGTGCTGAGCATCATTGAAATCTAGATATCTTTTCGTCCACACACCAACCAACACTGTTGAGCGTTATAAACATTTAGATATCTTTCCATCCACACACCAACCAACACTGTTGAGCGTTATAAACATCTAGATATCTTTCCATCCACACACCAACCAACACTGTTGAGCGTTATAAACATTTAGATATCTTTCCATCCACACACAAACCAACACTGTTGAGCGTTATAAACATTTAGATATCTTTCCATCCACACACCAACCAACACTGTTGAGCGTTATAAACATTTAGATATCTTTCCATCCACACACAAACCAACACTGTTGAGCGTTATAAACATTTAGATATCTTTCCATCCACACACCAACCAACACTGTTGAGCGTTATAAACATTTAGATATCTTTCCATCCACACACAAACCAACACTGTTGAGCGTTATAAACATTTAGATATCTTTCCATCCACACACCAACCAACACTGTTGAGCGTTATAAACATCTAGATATCTTTTCATCCACACACAAACCAACACTGTTGAGCGTTATTAACATTTAGATATCTTTCCATCCACACACCAACCAACACTGTTGAGCGTTATAAACATTTAGATATCTTTCCATCCACACACAAACCAACACTGTTGAGCGTTATAAACATTTAGATATCTTTCCATCCACACACCAACCAACACTGTTGAGCGTTATAAACATTTAGATATCTTTCCATCCACACACAAACCAACACTGTTGAGCGTTATAAACATTTAGATATCTTTCCATCCACACACAAACCAACACTGTGTAGCGTTATAAACATCTAGATATCTTTTCATCCACACACAAACCAACACTGTTGAGCGTTATAAACATTTAGATATCTTTCCATCCACACACCAACCAACACTGTTGAGCGTTATAAACATTTAGATATCTTTCCATCCACACACAAACCAACACTGTTGAGCGTTATAAACATTTAGATATCTTTCCATCCACACACAAACCAACACTGTTGAGCGTTATAAACATTTAGATATCTTTCCATCCACACACAAACCAACACTGTTGAGCGTTATAAACATTTAGCTATCTTTCCATCCACACACAAACCAACACTGTTGAGCGTTATAAACATCTAGATATCTTTTCATCCACACACAAACCAACACTGTTGAGCGTTATAAACATTTAGATATCTTTCCATCCACACACCAACCAACACTGTTGAGCGTTATAAACATCTAGATATCTTTTCATCCACACACAAACCAACACTGTTGAGCGTTATAAACATTTAGATATCTTTCCATCCACACACCAACCAACACTGTTGAGCGTTATAAACATTTAGATATCTTTCCATCCACACACAAACCAACACTGTTGAGCGTTATAAACATTTAGATATCTTTCCATCCACACACCAACCAACACTGTTGAGCGTTATAAACATTTAGATATCTTTCCATCCACACACAAACCAACACTGTTGAGCGTTATAAACATTTAGATATCTTTCCATCCACACACCAACCAACACTGTTGAGCGTTATAAAAATTTAGATATCTTTCCATCCACACACAAACCAACACTGTTGAGCGTTATAAACATTTAGATATCTTTCCATCCACACACCAACCAACAGTGTTGAGCGTCATCAAAATCTTGATATCTTTTCATCCACAAAACAACCAACAGTGTTGAGTGTCATTGACATCATGATATCTTTTCATTCACACCAACCAGCAGTGTTTAGCGCCATTGGCAACTTAATATCTTTCCATCCACTCACCAACCAACAGTGTCATCGACATCTTTATATCTTTTCATCTACACAGCAACCAACTGTGTTGAGCTTCATAAACATCTTGATATCTTTCCATCCACACACCAAGCAACAGTGTTGGGCGTCATTGATATCTTGATATTCTTTCATTCACACACCCACCAACAATGTTGAGCGTCATCTACATCTAGATATCTTTTCATCTACACACCAACTAACAGTTCTGAGGGTCATCAACATCTTGATATGTTTCCATCCACACACCAACCAAACCAACACAACTAACGTCTCTCTCTATCTTTCTCTCTTTCAATGAACAAAAAACTTAATTGTTAATAAAATTCATACTTTGATAAATTTGTCTGTTGATTTTGAGATTAGCGACAAAAGAATTGTCGGGTGTATATATTATATAATTCATATATACATTCAACAACACAACAATATTAGCAATTATCTAGACTAAATAAGTTGTATCAAAGCACGTTATTATATTGCTCACACCATGATACAAATGAAAATTGTCAGCTTACACGCTATTTTGATTTGACATTGCATTTCTGAATGTGGACATGTTTTCTCATGAGAAAAGTTCTCAGCTATAAAGATAGGAATGAAAACATTTCAAGTTAATTGTATCTTATAATTAATTGTATCTAAAAATTTATCTCATTTTCTGGTTAAGAAATTAAAAGATAGAAAATAAAATGTGGTAAAAATAAAATTGGATTCTTAATAATTGGAAGAGTGAATGACATGACCAAATTCCAATCCAGTCAGTTCACATCTGCACTAACATGATCAAAGATATAAACCCATAACTTTACATAAAATAACATTATATATATAGCAGGGAGACCAGATGTTTCTCGGGATTTAATTAGGTTCCACATTTCAATACTTTTCTTGTCATTGTAATTTATAAAACCGTCCATTTTCATATCAAATCATTTGATTGCCTGCTCTAGTTGGGGACCCAACATAGCACACTGAGAGGAAGCTTCACATGCCTCCCCACAGTGACTTAGTCAACACTACATTGTACTGTACATTGCACTGTAGAGAACCTACAGTTGATCTTATAAATTATTTTTTACTGGAAAAGTCAAGTATTATAACCCAGTGCTATATGCAGAAACATTCATTTCTGTTGATTTCTGCTTGTGCAATGATAAAACTTCTCAGATGCACAGACTGTATAAGGATGTCAACTTTTCTAAAAATCAGGCATTAATATTCTTTATTTAGATTTTTTCATTTTTAAAAGCAAAATAAAGTAAAAATAAAATGTAAATGATAGAAATTTTATTTGTTTTTGTTTTGGTTTTAATTAAAGAATCGTCATTGGATTGGAATTTTTGTTTCTTTTAAATAAAAACTTAACTTTTTGTTTATTTTGTTTATTTTACCTCTGATAAAAAAGATCAAAATAAGGAAATTGTTTGTTTTAATATAATTATCTGCTGAAATTACAAAAAACCCTGTTTAAATTAAAAAAAAAAAAAAGGCCACCGTTATGTGTATGCAAATGTCAAGACCTGGCCCACAATGATGATTGCAAAATAATGTTGGAAACTCTTTTATTTAAACCAATAATAATGCTTGATGCGTGTGCAGGTTTTGAAGTCATGTAAAAACGAGACAATTTTAACTGACCCTCCCTTCATTTAAAACTTTATTTCTATACAAAATAATTGGCCATTTTTTCAAATTTTCACATATTATGTAGCCAAGGGGGGATTGCCTTTCAGATTTCAAGCCAAATGATAAGATGGTTAACATAAAACGATCCATGTACAAAAGCCTTTTTCTCATGTTTATATGATTTCACTTATATATTTATATATGACACTTTAAGATAATTTATATACTTTCACATTACTAAGTTATTAGTAAACATGTATTAATCATGATTGTACCTTTTTTAATGTTAACAATTTTTATTTTATTTTAGGGTTGTACATCCCCTACTTTAGCGGAACCAAGTTGGCTGCTACTCTCTAAACTGACTCTTTGTATTAATGCACCAATCATGGATCCACAAGGAATTTTAGGTAAAGTCTTTTCAATAGATTAAGCTGTTTGAATGACAGTATTTCTTTCATATTGATCTAAATAGTCTGAAATTTGTAGCCTAGTGGAGGATGCCCTTTTCTAATTCTACCCTATGCGATCAGGGCCACCAATCCCCCATATTTCCTCCTGTGTCTGAAAACATACTATGCCACATACTAATATCTGTGCATAATGTTGCCAAGCTAATCAAAAACATCAATTCCAGTAAAGCAACTGGCCCCGACAGCATTCCTATTATAGTGCTCAAGAAGCTCCAACCAGAACTAGTTTCCTTACTTACAAAGCTGTTTAAGCATTGTCTTAAGGAGTATTGCTTTCCAACACCCTGGAAAACCATATCAGTATGTCCTGTATTTAGAAATTCTGGTGATTGGTCATCTCCTTCAATACAGACCAATCAGTCTCTTGTGCGTCATGAGTAAATTGCTGGAATCTGTGTTAAATAGAGAAGTAGTCAACCACCTCAGCAAAAATAACCTTCTCAGTGACATGCAATATAGTTTCCATTCTGCTAGATCTACAGCAGATGTGTTTACAGTTATATCTCATAGGATTAGCGAATCTCTCGACAGAGGCTACCTTTCTAGGGCAATTGCTCTTGACATATCAAAAGCCTTTGATAGAGTATGGCATAAAGGTCTACTGCACAAAATCTCCAGCTAAAGTACAGCTGGAAATGTCTTTTCAATTATTAAATCATTTCTCTCTGATAGATTCATAAGAGTAATGATTGATGGGCAGAAATCAGGAGCTCACAGGAGTCCATCCTGGTCCCAACTTTCTTTCTGATCTACATAAATGATCTCCCAAATCACATCCTAAGATCGTTTATAGACATTTATGCTGACAACACTACCATCTATTGCAACACTTCAAAAGCCATCAACGACTATTCTCTCCGATTCTCTCTCCTCTGATCTTAATTACATGGATCAATTGGGGGGAGAGATGGCTGGTTAATTTTAATGCATCTAAAATTAAGCCTCTATCTTTCCATCATTAATGCTCTGATCCCCATCTGGCATCAATCAAAATGAATGATTCTTGTCTTGGGGAGGCTCCATGTTTTGACAAGCTTGTAGGTCTGACCTTTACTCCAGATCTGAGATATAACATATACATCAAATCCGTTGCCAAGGCTGCTGGAAAAATGTGGGAGCATTCTACTGCTCCAGTAGATATCTCACTGCTGATGCAATTCTCTACCTGTATAAGAGCCAAGTACATCCAAGGATGGAGTTCTGTTGCCACACTTGGGCAGGAGCTGCTAGAAGCAGCTTATCATGTCTTGACAGAGTTCAAATTGATTTCATTACCTAGTGGGAGATGCTATTTTCTTTTCCCTGCAACCTCTTTTTTTTTTTTTTTTTTTTTTACATGGGTGTCACCACTTATCAAGGCCCAGAGGCCACTCGAGGATAAGGGTTAATAGGTATACATTAGTCATTGTGATTTTAGCATAGTAAACAGTGGGAATTTTGTAACTTGGATTACTTAGGGGGACGATTCAATTAAAACTTGTTCACATTGGACTTTTTCTTTTCTTTTTTTTTTTTTTTTTCATAGGTATCAACACATTATCAAGGCCAAGAGGCCACTCAAGGATAAGGGTTAAAGAGTGTACAGTAGAAATTGGACAATATAATAATCATTAGTAATGATTTCCCACAGAAGAGACGTTGCGAGCCTATCTCTGCTTTATTGTTATTTTCATGGCAAGTGCTCATCTGGGCTCCAATCTATGGACCTGACTTTCACGAAAAATACTCATTTAGTTGAAACCACTATCAATAATTTCCCCCACTTTTTATCTGTGCCTAAACCTAAATGTAGATTCTATAAACAAAGATTCTTTCTTAGAACTGCACGCCTGTGGAACTTTTTTCTGTTTTCCCACTTTCCAACTGACTACAATATGATTGTCTCCAAATTTAAATTTGTTCCATACAAAAGTGATGAATTTGAAAATTCTTAATACTATAAAGAATCTGATTTTCAGACATTTTTTAAATGAAAATTTACCAAAAGAAATCTAACTATAATTTTAATTCAAATAAAATAACACTTCAATTAAAAACTAAATATTTTTTCTTGTTTGCAGGTTTTCCAATGAATGTGATGGCTGTATTGCCTTATTTGATTCACCATTATGAAAATCCGAGTAAGAAATGTCGAATGACAGCTGACAATATCAATCACGTAATTTACCTTCCTTTGATGTTTTATTTTTTCATTCATTTAATCAGAGACGGCATTATCTATCTTCTAAGGGAGAGCAAAGTTACAGAAGTCTTCATAGTTTTAGTCTTTGTTTTCTTGGTTAAAATTTTGTCAGACAAAATTATGGAGAGTTGCATTTAACAGTAATAACATATAAAAAAATGTTTACAAACGTTACTGCATATGTTGGGTGATCCTGTCCAAACTAAAATTCTGCCACACTCCTACTCTTAAAAATCGATATGATATTACCTTTAGAAACTTGTTTTACTTTAAAATGGATATATAATTTATATAATTGATTGTGTTATGTTATTAAGCATATATAATTTATATAATTGATTGTGTTATGTTATTAAGCATATATAATTTATATAATTGATTGTGTTATGTTATTAAGTATATATAATTTATATAATTGATTGTGTTATGTTATTACGTATATATAATTTATATAATTGATTGTTATGTTATTAAGCATATATAATTTATATAATTGATTGTTATGTTATTAAGCATATATAATTTATATAATTGATTGTGTTATGTTATTAAGCATATATAATTTATATAATTGTGTTATGTTATTAAGCATATATAATTTATATAATTGATTGTGTTATGTTATTAAGTATATATAATTTATATAATTGATTGTGTTATGTTATTACGTATATATAATTTATATAATTGATTGTTATGTTATTAAGCATATATAATTTATATAATTGATTGTGTTATGTTATTAAGCATATATAATTTATATAATTGATTGTGTTATGTTATTAAGCATATATAATTTATATAATTGATTGTGTTATGTTATTAAGTATATATAATTTATATAATTGATTGTTATGTTATAAAGTATATATAATTTATATAATTGATTGTGTTATGTTATTAAGCATATATAATTTATATAATTGATTGTGTTATGTTATTAAGTATATATAATTTATATAATTGATTGTGTTATGTTATTAAGCATATATAATTTATATAATTGATTGTTATGTTATAAAGTATATATAATTTATATAATTGATTTTTATGTTATAAAGTATATATAATTTATATAATTGATTGTTATGTTATAAAGTATATATAATTTATATAATTGATTTTTATGTTATAAAGTATATATAATTTATATAATTGATTGTTATGTTATAAAGTATATATAATTTATATAATTGATTGTTATGTTATAAAGTATATATAATTTATATAATTGATTGTTATGTCATAAAGTATATATAATTTATATAATTGATTTTTATGTCATAAAGTATATATATAATTTATATAATTGATTTTTATGTTTTAAAGTATATATAATTTATATAATTGATTTTTATGTTATAAAGTATATATAATTTATACAATTGATTTTTATGTTATAAAATATATATAATTCATATGATTGATTGTTATGTTATAAAGTATATATAATTTATATAATTGATTGTGTTATGTTATTAAGCATATATAATTGATTGTGTTATGTTATAAAGGATATATTATTTATTCAATAAGTGCAGTAAAATTGAATACTGCTCTAAGTTTTGTGATTTAAATTTTTGTTTTTGTTGCTCTTTTTTTGTTTTTTAAGCAATAGTAGTCTCCTAGTTAGTGTCTAGTTTTGTAGAGGAGAGGAGGAGGGTATGTGTCAACATTGTCTTAGCCATTATTATTAAAAAATGAAGTTTATTGGACATAATATCTATAAATCAAATATACCTTGTTTAGTTGAATGATTTCTTTAAATATAAAATTGTTACATGGAACAACCAAAACTTTCAACTTATAATCATTGTATATACAATTAATTTTTTAACTATCCATTTGTTTTAATCAAAAGCCTTCTGGTTCTTTTGATTTTTTATTAATTTTGGTTTAATTTGTTGCTAATTGCTTTTCTTTTTCTGTTGTATATTTTTTTAATTGAACCAATTTGTTCTATTATTTATTTTATTTATATTTCCTTATGTCATTGTAATCTGTTGATTGTTTGCATTTTCAATTTTAACGGTTCATGATAACCTTACAGTAAATCTTTTTCTTTTCAAATTATTTCTTCCAGATGTGTACCATTCAATCAGAGAAGCTCCAAAATTTGGCTACTGTCATGTCTCTTTACAGCGGTGGAACTTTCAGTAAAGACAGTTTCCAGTGGACCAGATGTGTTGTCAAATATTTGTTGGATGTCTATTCTTCAGCTAGTCTCAGCATGATCTCTTTCTTAGTTCAAGTAAATTCAGTTTGATATTTTTTTTACTTGGGAGTCACCACTTATCAAGGCTTGGATAAGGGTTAATGACTGTAAGGTGATAGTGTAGTAATTGCTAATGATGTAAATTGGGTAGAACTTGTTTAAATTGGATTTAAAGGCTACCATGCTGTATTCAACTGGGAAGCAAGCCAGTGGGACAGTGTTCCACAGGCAGTTCTTTTTTTTTTTTATTACATTTCACCCCAAGCAAGGCACAGTGCCACTTTGACATAGGGAGCTACTATCTGGGATATAAGTTGCAGGGGTACTATGTAGGGAGTTGAACAGCAAGACTCACATTATACTTGAAATTAACAAGACTGTCACATTATACTTGAACTTCTGCATGTCAGTACAGTTGGGGAAGCAGGTACCCAGAAGGGAATTCCAAAGTCCAGCCTGGTGCTACCAGATCAGGTTGCCTATTGGCTTTCTGAGACAAAATGCACCTACATCGATTTCTGTTTTTGTTTTCTATTCACTTTTGTAAAACTTAATTATGTTCTACAAAAATAAAAACAAAATCAACAGCCCCTCTCCCTTCTCCCCTCCTTTCTTTTTCCTTCCCTACTTCCCGGTCCTAGATATGCCCTTAAACTATATCTGATGGTGAGGCCCCAGTTTGCGAGCTTTGGGGAGCGTGGAGCCACCCTTTAATTGCCATTGCTCTCAGGTCCACTCTGACCCAGAGTGGTAGTACCTGTTAGGGTCCCAACTATGGGTTAAATAAAAAACAAACCAAAAATTAAAAAAAAAAAATAAATAAATAATAATAAATACATTCTATTAAAAAATTATTCTTCAAAATTTGATCAGATTCCACTGGACCATGTCGGCAGGGCATCAGAATATGCCGACTACCCCCCTGCAGAGAGTAGAAGTCTCTCAATGGGGCTACCTGTTGGCCGTAGGTAGCGACTCGTAATACCCTTAGGATGGGATCCTGGTGGTTGAGAGATTTGGAGGTCAGGATTTAGTACCCCCACTTCCCAACACACCACTTTGGCCCTTACTGGGCTAGACGGGCGGTCGGAGGGGCCCGATCCGACCAATCGGCTGGTCACGTCAAGCCCCACCATATATCACCCACCCCATAAACCTATCATCAACACAATATGCCTATCCCTTCCCCACAAATAACATCTACTCCCTAATATATGGTGGAAAGCTAAGGGTCAATCGACGAAGTGAAATATCTATGACATGGCTGCAAACCCTTTAAATTACTTCGTATCCCAAAGTAACATGAAAGGAAAACAGGTGCTCATAAATGATATCACATAAATCGAGTATATCACCTTTGTATCCTTGTTGAGCCTGGGCGAATGGGTTTACCCCCAGGCGCTTCCCATATAGGGCTCCGTGGGTGGGGAGCAAAGATGATGAAAAAACAATCTTATTTTGATTATGGCTTTTTTACCCCCAAACCCCCCAAAAAAGAAACTTCTCTGATGTTTCCGACATCTCAAGTTCAGAGGACGAACAGAATTGCTTAATCAATGAAAACACAATATTTTTAGTAATGGAAACACTTGAAAAAAATGAAATAAATAAAATTTCACCTTTTACAATGGAAAAAATTTTCTCTCAAAAAATAAAACCCAAAATGATAAAAAGACTACAAAATAACGCCATACTTATCGAATTGAAACAAAAACACAAGCTAAAGAAATTCTCAAATGGCAAACCTTTAACAATATCAAAATTAAAACTTATCCCCACCCATACCTAAACTCCTCAAAAGGAGTCATTAGATGCAGCGAACTATCAAATTGCTTGACTGAGGAAATTTTATCTAATCTAGCATCCCAAAGTGTTACAGATGTAAAAAGAATAAGAATAAAACGAAATGCAGAAACTATATTGACAAATACATATATACTCTCCTTTGACTCCACAAAACCCCAAGTGAGATTAAAATCGGATACCTAAAAGTGAACATTGAAAAATACATCCCAAACCCTCTAAGGTGCTACAATTGTCAACAATTTGGACATCACCAATCCAAATGCACTAAATCACCAATATGTATAAGATGTGGTGAAAACTCAAAACATAGTGACTGCAAAAAAGACCCCAAATGCTCAAACTGTAAGGAAAACCATTCAGCTGACTTCAAAGGATGCAAAACATGGCTAAAAGAAATAACAACAATAAAGTACACAAAAAATATAACCTTCCCGGAAGCCAGGAAAATTATGAATGCAAGATACTCAGAAGTAACCAAGAATGCTAAAATACACACAAATCAAAGTTGTCAAAGCTATACAAAAAATCATCCAGAAATAAAAACTGAAGA
Source organism: Euprymna scolopes (assembly GCF_053919585.1). Taxonomy (NCBI): domain Eukaryota; kingdom Metazoa; phylum Mollusca; class Cephalopoda; order Sepiida; family Sepiolidae; genus Euprymna; species Euprymna scolopes. The sequence continues at coordinate 83,959,074 of NC_136490.1, forward strand.
ACTATCTCAATTGATAAAAGAGATGAAAGACCTAATGAAAGAAATTAAAACACTAATCCTGAACTCAGGAAATAATCAGTCTACAAAAGAGAGTACAACAAAAAAACAGAACCAACAAATCAAAAAACTCAAATTAAATCAAACAAAGAAAAAGAAAAAACTCACCAAATGAAAACAACCCTTATAAACAAATCAAATGAAACAACACCATCACCTAATAAAACGAAAACTAAAGAAAAAACAAACAAACCAAGATCTAGATCCCAATCAACCTCAAGAGGAGGAAACATAATAGGAACACTGGAGGAGATGGAAGTAGAAGACAAAACACCCCCAGACAAATAAAATGACAGAACACAATAAAAAAAACTCAAACTATCATTCAATGGAACTGCCGAGGACTTAAGGCAAACATAAACGACTTGCTACTGTTGATATCTAAACTACGACCTGCTATCATCTGCCTCCAGGAAACCTTCCTAAAGACACACGATAACATCACTATAAAAAACTACACCCAATACAACTTTATACACAATACTGGACAGAGGGCCTCCGGGGGTGTATCGATTCTAGTTAGAAACATCCCTCAGAGCGAAATAACCCTAGACACCACATTACAAGCAATTGCTGTGAAAACCACTTTACATAAAACTATCAACATTTGCTCCATGTATATCCCACCACATGACCCCATAAATGAAGCCGAAGTCAACAAAATAATAGAACAACTTCCTAAACCATACATCCTACTAGGAGACTTCAACAGCCACAACATCATATGTGGAAGCAATAAAACAGACATAAAAGGTAAAAAACTAGAAAATATCAACAATAACAATCTGTCCCTCATGAACCAAAACTCCAATACATATCTCCACCCTGCCTCAGGTACATACTCAGCCATTGATTTGTCGCTATGCGACCCAGCCACATTAATGGACTACAGCTGGCAAGTGTATGATGACTCATGTGTTAGCGATCACTTTCCCATCATACTTGAAAACTCAATCCCGATTGAAGATAACCGCCCCAGATGGAAGCTAAATAAAGCAAAAAGGGAGGAATATAAACCCCAATGCAATGCAAAACTAATAGACAAAGATGAACCGGAGAACTCTATGGAACACTTCACTGATACGTTGATGTCAATAGCTGGGGAATGTATACCCAAAGGCTCCAAATCCAAAAAATATAAAAGACCTTGGTTTAATGAAGATTGCCAAAAGGCGGTAAGATTACGTAAAGCTGCACTGCGAAAATTTAAGTCGTCCCACTACTCACAATCTAGACCAGTTCAAACAAAACCGAGCAAAAGCCCGTAGAACAATTAAGGAGGCCAAAAGAATGTCATGGAGAGTCTATATCAGCAAACTGAACTCTAACACCAAAGCAAAACAAATCTGGAATATGGTTAGAAAGATTGCTGGTAAAAATCAACCAACACCGCTAAAACACCTGTCAAAAGATAATACAAAAATAACCAGCAAAAAAGATATAGCAAATGTACTCGCAAAAACCTTCTCAAAAAACTCCTCTAAACCACAATTCAAAAAAGTCAAACTAGATGCTGAAAGAAACAAACTAAACTTCAACTCAGAACATGTAGAAGACTACAACAAACCTTTCACCCTATCTGAATTAACCGACGCCATAAACAGTTCACACAACACTGCAACAGGGCCAGATGAGATCCACTACGAGTTGTTGAAACAACTACCTCAAAAATCCTTAATCTACCTCCAAAACATCTTCAATGACATTTGGATCAGGGGTGAACTCCCTGACATATGGAAACGAGCAACAGTGATCCCCATCCCCAAACCTGATAAAGTTAAGTCTGATCCCACAAGCTACTGACCCATAGCATTGACAAGTTGCGTATGCAAAACATTCGAAAGAATGTTAAACAAAAGATTAACCTGGTACCTCGAAGCAAATGGCCTGATAACAGACCTCCAAAGTGGATTTAGAAATAAAAGAAGCACCATTGACAACCTGGTACATCTGGAAACTTTCATTAGAGAGGGGTACATAAAAAAAGAACACATAACGACCATCTTCTTTGATTTGGAAAAAGCCTACGAGACAACATGGAGATATGGCATTATGAAAGACCTGCACAATCTAGGTCTAAAGGGAAGACTACCCAAACTAATAAAAGATGTTTTATCTGACAGGGACTTTTGGGTCCGTGTGGGATCCACCCTTTCTGACCTCGAAAACCAGGAGGAAGGGGTCCCACAAAAAAGCATACTATCAGTCACTTTATTTAATATAAAGATTATATTACCAAACGCCCAAGTCCTGAAACCGACTGCTCCCTATATGTCGATGACTTCTTAATCTGTTATAGATCAAAAAAACAAACCAAAAATAAAATAAATAAATAATAATAAATACATTCTATTAAAAAATTATTCTTCAAAATTTGATCAGATTCCACTGGACCATGTCGGCAGGGCATCAGAATATGCCGACTACCCCCCTGCAGAGAGTAGAAGTCTCTCAATGGGGCTACCTGTTGGCCGTAGGTAGCGACTCGTAATACCCTTAGGATGGGATCCTGGTGGTTGAGAGATTTGGAGGTCAGGATTTAGTACCCCCACTTCCCAACACACCACTTTGGCCCTTACTGGGCTAGACGGGCGGTCGGAGGGGCCCGATCCAACCAATCGGCTGGTCACGTCAATCCCCACCATATATCGCCCACTCCATAAACCTATCATCAACACAATATGCCTATCCCTTCCCCACAAATAACATCTACTCCCTAATATATGGTGGAAAGCTAAGGGTCAATCGACGAAGTGAAATATCTATGACATGGCTGCAAACCCTTTAAATTACTTCGTATCCCAAAGTAACATGAAAGGAAAACAGGTGCTCATAAATGATATCACATAAATCGAGTATATCACCTTTGTATCCTTGTTGAGCCTGGGCGAATGGGTTTCCCCCCAGGCGCTTCCCATATAGGGCTCCGTGGGTGGGGAGCAAAGATGATGAAAAAACAATCTTATTTTGATTATGGCTTTTTTTACCCCCAAACCCCCCAAAAAAGAAACTTTTCTGATGTTTCCGACATCTCAAGTTCAGAGGACGAACAGAATTGCTTAATCAATGAAAACACAATATTTTTAGTAATGGAAACACTTGAAAAAAATGAAATAAATAAAATTTCACCTTTTACAATGGAAAAAATTTTCTCTCAAAAAATAAAACCCAAAATGATAAAAAGACTACAAAATAACGCTATACTTATCGAATTGAAACAAAAACACAAGCTAAAGAAATTCTCAAATGGCAAACCTTTAACAATATCAAAATTAAAACATATCCCCACCCATACCTAAACTCCTCAAAAGGAGTCATTAGATGCAGCGAACTATCAAATTGCTCGACTGAGGAAATTTTATCTAATCTAGCATCCCAAAGTGTTACAGATGTAAAAAGAATAAGAATAAAACGAAATGCAGAAACTATATTAACAAATACATATATACTCTCCTTTGACTCCACAAAACCCCAAGTGAGATTAAAATCGGATACCTAAAAGTGAACGTTGAAAAATACATCCCAAACCCTCTAAGGTGCTACAATTGTCAACAATTTGGACATCACCAATCCAAATGCACCAAATCACCAATATGTATAAGATGTGGTGAAAACTCAAAACATAGTGACTGCAAAAAAGACCCCAAATGCTCAAACTGTAAGGAAAACCATTCAGCTGACTTCAAAGAATGCAAAACATGGCTAAAAGAAAAAGAAATAACAACAATAAAGTACACAAAAAATATAACCTTCCCGGAAGCCAGGAAAATTATGAACACAAGATACTCAGAAGTAACCAAGAATGCTAAAATACACACAAATCAAAGTTGTCAAAGCTATACAAAAAATCATCCAGACATAAAAACTGAAGAACTATCTCAATTGATAAAAGAGATGAAAGACCTAATGAAAGAAATTAAAACACTAATCCTGAACTCTGGAAATAATCAGTCTACAAAAGAGAGTACAACAAAAAAACAGAACCAACAAATCAAAAAACTCAAATTAAATCAAACAAAGAAAAAGAAAAAACTCACCAAATGAAAACAACCCTTATAAACAAATCAAATGAAACAACACCATCACCTTATAAAACGAAAACTAAAGAAAAAACAAACAAACCAAGATCTAGATCCCAATCAACCTCAAGAGGAGGAAACAAAATAGGAACACTGGAGGAGATGGAAGTAGAAGACAAAACACCTCCAGACAAATAAAATGACAGACCACAATAAAAAAAACTCAAACTATCATTCAATGGAACTGCCGAGGACTTAAGGCAAACATAAACGACTTGCTACTGTTGATATCTAAACTACGACCTGCTATCATCTGCCTCCAGGAAACCTTCCTAAAGACACACGATAACATCACTATAAAAAACTACACCCAATACAACTTTATACACAATACTGGACAGAGGGCCTCCGGGGGGTGTATCGATTCTAGTTAGAAACATCCCTCAGAGCGAAATAACTCTAGACACCACATTACAAGCAATTGCTGTGAAAACCACTTTACATAAAACTATCAACATTTGCTCCATGTATATCTCATCACATGACCCCATAAATGAAGCCGAAGTCAACAAAATAATAGAACAACTTCCTAAACCATACATCCTACTTGGAGACTTCAACAGCCACAACATCATATGGGGAAGCAATAAAACAGACATAAAAGGTAAAAAACTAGAAAATATCATCAACAATAACAATCTGTCCCTCATGAACCAAAACTCCAATACATATCTCCACCCTGCCTCAGGTACATACTCAGCCATTGATTTGTCGCTATGCGACCCAGCCACATTAATGGACTACAGCTGGCAAGTGTATGATGACTCATGTGTTAGCGATCACTTTCCCATCATACTTGAAAACTCAATCCCGATTGAAGATAACCGCCCCAGATGGAAGCTAAATAAAGCAAAAAGGGAGGAATATAAAACCCAATGCAATGCAAAACTAATAGACAAAGATGAACCGGAGAACTCTATGGAACACTTCACTGATACGTTGATGTCAATAGCTGGGGAATGTATACCCAAAGGCTCCAAATCCAAAAAATATAAAAGACCTTGGTTTAATGAAGATTGCCAAAAGGCGGTAAGATTACGTAAAGCTGCACTGCGAAAATTTAAGTCGTCCCACTACTCACAATCTAGACCAGTTCAAACAAAACCGAGCAAAAGCCCGTAGAACAATTAAGGAGGCCAAAAGAATGTCATGGAGAGTCTATATCAGCAAACTGAACTCTAACACCAAAGCAAAACAAATCTGGAATATGGTTAGAAAGATTGCTGGTAAAAATCAACCAACACCGCTAAAACACCTGTCAAAAGATAATACAAAAATAACCAGCAAAAAAGATATAGCAAATGTACTCGCAAAAACCTTCTCAAAAAACTCCTCTAAACCACAATTCAAAAAAGTCAAACTAGATGCTGAAAGAAACAAACTAAACTTCAACTCAGAACATGTAGAAGACTACAACAAACCTTTCACCCTATCTGAATTAACCGACGCCATAAACAGTTCACACAACACTGCAACAGGGCCAGATGAGATCCACTACGAGTTGTTGAAACAACTACCTCAAAAATCCTTAATCTACCTCCAAAACATCTTCAATGACATTTGGATCAGGGGTGAACTCCCTGACATATGGAAACGAGCAACAGTGATCCCCATCCCCAAACCTGATAAAGTTAAGTCTGATCCCACAAGCTACTGACCCATAGCATTGACAAGTTGCGTATGCAAAACATTCGAAAGAATGTTAAACAAAAGATTAACCTGGTACCTCGAAGCAAATGGCCTGATAACAGACCTCCAAAGTGGATTTAGAAATAAAAGAAGCACCATTGACAACCTGGTACATCTGGAAACTTTCATTAGAGAGGGGTACATAAAAAAAGAACACATAACGACCATCTTCTTTGATTTGGAAAAAGCCTACGAGACAACATGGAGATATGGCATTATGAAAGACCTGCACAATCTAGGTCTAAAGGGAAGACTACCCAAACTAATAAAAGATGTTTTATCTGACAGGGACTTTTGGGTCCGTGTGGGATCCACCCTTTCTGACCTCGAAAACCAGGAGGAAGGGGTCCCACAAAAAAGCATACTATCAGTCACTTTATTTAATATAAAGATTATATTACCAAACGCCCAAGTCCTGAAACCGACTGCTCCCTATATGTCGATATTACAAAACGCCCAAGTCCTGAAACCGACTGCTCCCTATATGTCGATGACTTCTTAATCTGTTATAGATCAAAAAATGTCCAAACAATAGAGCGACAGTTGCAGCTGAACCTAAACAAAATAAACTGGTGGGCCACAGAAAATGGTCTTAAATTTTCCGAGTCTAAAACGAAGTGTATGCATTTCTGTAATATTAAAAAAATGCACAACGATCCAACCCTCAAACTCGATGACAAAAAAATTATTACTGATCAATATAAATACCTAGGGATCATTTTTGACAAAAAATTGAATTTTATTCCCCATCTGAGATATTTAAAGCAGAAATGCCACAAAGCACTACAATTATTAAGAGTTGTCGCTAACACAGACTGGGGAGCAGACCAACAAACGCTCGTAAAACTATACAGGACTCTAATTCGTTTGAAACTGGACTATGGCTGTTTCATTTATGGGTCAGCAAGGCCTTCCTACATAAATATCCTTGACCCCATTCACCATGAAGGACTAAGACTAATCTTGGGAACATATAGAACATCCCCTAAAGAAAGCCTATATGCAGAAGCCCACGAAGCACCCCTAAAGCTCAGACAGGAAAAACTTAGCTTACAATACTACCTGAAACTAAAGTCTTGCCCAATAAACCGCGCTTATCAATGTACCTTTGACCCCAAATATAGAAAAGTATTTAACAGAAAAGAAAAAGCCATAAAAACCTTCGGACTTCGAATGGAAACGAGTATAGAAGAATCTCAAATTCCAATAACAAATATCCACCATTCTGTAATATCCGAAAACCCACCATGGACTATGAGACAACCAGATGTAATGCTGAACTTAAATGAAAATAAAAAATCAAAAACAAATCCTGCCATATTTCAAGAAGAACTTGAAAATCTCAAGCTATGCTACTCTGACTATACATACATATACACAGATGGCTCGAAGGATAACGATAGAGTTGGATGTGCAGCTACCTACAACAATACAAAAATTAGCAAACGACTTCCGAATGAAGCCTCTATATTTAGTGCTGAAACCAGAGCCATAGATTTAGCACTGGATATCATTGCTGAAGAAAACTCAGAAAAATTCATTATATTCTCTGACTCCTTATCCGTTTTAACAGCTCTAAAAAATAGAAACAAGAGAACCCCACAATTATCAAACTCCTAAACAAAATAAATCTCATTACTGACCAAAAGAAAATAATATTCACCTGGATCCCTAGCCACATGGGAATCAGGGGCAATGAAAGAGCCGATGCTATGGCTAAGGAAGCAATGAAGTTGAACCTTGATGGATACAGGATCCCATACATGGATATTAGACCCCTGATCAACAGCCATATACTTGGGAAATGGCAAAGTCAATGGAATACAAATAACAAATTATACAATATAAAACCCACACTTGAAGAGAGGAGGTAGGATTATCAAAAAACAAACAGAAAACAAAATGTCATTTTAACAAGACTTAGAATAGGTCACACACACTTAACCCATTCCCTACCTCCTAAAAGGAGAAACTCAACCCCAATGCATTCCCTGTCAAGTACCACTTACTGTAAAACATTTACTAACTGAATGCACAGATCTTTCACAAATTAGGAAAAAACACTATCTAGAAGTGTAAGCCATTTTGAGTTTCAGAACAGTTTCAGATGGTTCGCTGTTACACACAAGTCCTGGGAGGTGACTTGTTTGTAGTAGACAGTTCCACAGAACAAAATATTCTTACCGTGTTGAAACCCGGGAAAAGAACATGTGAAATTGCTCCAGAAAAGGTTTAATATTTATGAAGCAATTCTGGTTTCTGATTGGTTGGTAGCAGATCGTGAATTAATTTGATTCGTCAGTTCTTAGCAGCATCGTTTATAAATAGAATCGTCCGACTGTGTGGGATCATACCCCATTAACAGGGCAAAAAATATTTTTATATTCACTTAGACATAATAAAAATTAGAAATCATTTGGATCTTAGAATTTTAGCATTTAAAAAGACGCCATTTTTAATTGTGTTCAAATGTCAAAAAGGAAAATTACAAAGATTTTTTTTTTTTTTTAAGCAAATGTATTAGTTATGCATTAGTAGGTTAAAGTGTTAATACAAATAAAATGGATACAGTTTAACGTCTTTGTCCAGGACTTTTTTTTTTTTGATATATAGAAATCTATATACTCTAAGCATTACCCCTAGGGTTTTCCACTGATATTCATGCAAAAAAGTAAGAGCCTTCTCATAAGTGGAACTTCGCTGGTCTGTATTTTTAATATATAGAAATCTATATGCATACAGGGCAGTGAAAGAAAAAAAAAATTATTCAGGCGAATTCACCAACAAGTTTTGAGAAAAAACGTTGTAGCTTTATCCTTGTCGCCGGTTTCGTGAATACATCAGTGATATTTTGTTCTGATGATATGTAATTCAAAATAATGGATTCCTTTTTTATCTCGTTTTTTATGAAATGGTATTTTATATCTATATGCTTAGATATTTGGTTGAGTATCGTGTTCTGTGCTAAGACTATACTGGCTTGATTATCACAATTAATTACTACGGGGCTTGTAATCAATTCTGGCTCTAAAATAGTCTTCAGGATATTTTTAAGGTAGAGTGCTTCCTGGGTTGTGTGTGTGATCGCGATAAGTTCTGCTTCACACGTAGAGAGAGATACAATCTGTTGCTTTTTAGATTTCCACGAAATAATAAGCCCATTTTCTGAGAGTCTGAAACAATATCCAGATACACTCTTGCGATCTTCGTCGTTTGCCCAGTCTGAATCCGAAAAACCTTCTAATTGTAGGGGATTTCTTGATTTTCTAAATACTAACTTTTGTTCTTTAGTTCCTTTTAAATAACGTAGGACTTGTTTAGCTCTGTTTAAATCCTTCATTGTCGGTCGTGATAATTTTTGTGACAGTTTTGTTACTGTATAGCATATGTCGGGCCTGGTTGCAGTCATTAAATATATAAGACTACCTATAATTTCGTGATATTGTGTGGCATTTATTATTTCAGATTCTGTGTGTATATTTTTATTAATATCATTTTCGACCGGTGTAGAGCGTTTCTTGCACTCTCCCATTCCAAATTTTAATAGTATTTTGTCGATGTATCTCGATTGAGTCATCGTAACAAGTCCTTTGCTTTGAGTAAATTCTATCCCCAGAAACCAGGATATTTTGCCAAGATCGGTCATTTTGAATCTTTTACTTAATTTGTTTTTAACATCAGTTAACATTATGTCACAATTTGATGCGATTAAAATATCATCGACCCACAAAACCAAAATCAGTAGTTTATCGTCTTTGTGTTGGGTATATAAACAGGGGTCTACAGCGCATTGTCTAAATTGTTGTTTAATAATATAATCATGGAATACTGTGTTCCAACACTGAGCACTCTGCTTTAGACCATATAATGACTTGTTAAGTCGCCACACGCTATTTTTATTTTTCATTATAAATCCCTCTGAAGGGGTAATATAAATTTCACAGTCTATTGGGGCATTCAAATAAGCATCTTTTTCGTCCATTTGATGGATGTTTAGGTCATATTGTGATGCGACTTGCAGTAAAATTCTGATTGTCATTAGGTTTGTGGTCGGTGAAAACGTAGAAAAGTATTCTTTACCGTAAATCTGAGAGCACCCCTTAGCAACAAATCTTGCTTTGTACTGTTCTACGCCTGATGCTGTACTCTTTTTTGTAAAGACCCATCTGTTTATCTCTTTGGAGAGGCACTACCGTATAGGTATCATTTTCGGTTAAGGCATCTATTTCTTTTTTCATGGCAATTTTCCATTCATCACAATGTTCTGAATTAATTGCTTCGCTGAAGCTTTTGGGCACATTTTCCATTGAATAGCAATAGTCGATTTGATAATCCTTTATATTGTCGACCACAAAAAAATCGGGTCGTCTTCTATTTCTTTTGGGATATCTTTAGACTTTATCATCATCATCATCATCATCATCATGGACACTCTCGTCTCCGTCATTTTTATTGTTTTCGTTTGTTCTAATTATTTGAGGTAATATAATTTCATCCTCTTCATATGACGGGTTTTCGTCTAAAATTAAACGTGTCTGTGAATTTTACACACCGGATTCTTTTTATTTTACTTTTTTCGGGAAAAAATATTAAATTGGCTGGACTGTTTTTATCGTATCCAAGAAATATACCTCTGTCGGCTTTAATATTCAATTTACTCTTTTTCTCTATATATGTGAAGCAAGTTGAACCAAATATATGCATTCTGCTTAAATTTGTTTTTTTTTACCGCAGAAAGATTCATATGGAGTTTTAGATAGTGTTTTGTTAAAGCACCTGTTGCATACATAGGCTGCCACCATAAGTGCATACATCCAGAGGTTTTTAGGGAGTTTTGATTCAATGAGTAGGCATCTGACCATTTCAAAAAGTGTCCGCCACGCACGTTCAGCAGTCCCGCTTTGGTGTGGCGATCTAGGAGCTGATGTTTCATGCCTGATATGATGGTTAATTAGTAAAAGTTCAAAGTCTTTATTGGTGAATTCCGTACCGTTGTCAGAGCGAATACACTTGATTTCACCGTAGGTGGCCATGTCGGCTAGATATTTCTTAGTTGCTAGCAGGGTATCCGATTTGTTCTTTAAAAAGTAAACCATTATTAAACCTGAATGGTCATCTACGAAATTCAACACATATCTATAATGTTCTCTGGCCATCTGTTCTACGGGACCGTTCAAGTCACAATGCACCATTGATAGGATTTTTTGGGGGGCCTTTTTGTCTGGTATCTTGTTTTGATAGTTTATCATTTTCCCTTGCGTACAGACGTCACATTTGAAGGTTTTTGATGTTTGTATTCGCATTCCATCAACTACAGTCGGCAACTTTTTGATATCAGGAATATTGCAGTGTCCAAGAATTTTATGCCATGTCTGTAGATCATGGCAGGTGGTTTTTGATGGGACTACGCTATTTAAATAATATAGTCTTCCATTTTCTTTAATGCCGAATACAGTTCCATTCGGTTATACCAGTTTTGATTTATTGGGGCTAAAGTTTATATTTGCACCTTGTTTTGTGGCAGCTTGTACAGAAAATATATTTTGTTTAAATTTTGGGATTAGAAGAGCGTTTTCTAGAATACAGAAACGCAGTTCACCTTTATTGTTCTTTAGCGAGATTTTCGCATTGCCTCTTTTCAAAACGATATCATTGACTCGACTCCCGTCAGCTAGTTCTACAAAATGATTTTGTGGCTTAAAGTTGGGATCAAAATTGATAAAATCAGACTCCTTTGTAATCACATGTGCCGTGGGCCCACAATTGACAAGAAAATTATTATTGTTTGTTGAAGCATCAAATGTACACGAAAATAAAAATGTATGTTCGCTAACAGAGCTCTCTACATTTTTAATGTAGTCGCCATTTTGAGTCCTGTATCTACATTGGAAACTCTTGTGATTAGGTCGTCCACAATTATAGCAAATAATTTTTGTACTTTTCTTAGGAAAAAACCTGCTTTTGGCAAAGTTGCGTTTTTTATTCCTGGCATGGGTATAATTCGATTTTGGTGTTTTTATGTGTGTATTTTTAAATTTCATGATATTTGTGGATTCGTTTTTTTTCTGTGATCATTTTTTCAGTTTCTTCGTAACTTCTGAGTGCTACCTTGAATTGGCTAAAAGTCGTGGGTTTTTCTTTCTGGGTTATCACGGTGGTAAATGGCTTGAAATCACTCGGTAATCCCTTAAAGACCATGGAAATTAACAGATTGTCACTTATAACTTCACCAGACATTTTTAAAGAATTTGCAGTTGTCTCGGCTCTTATAATATAATCAGTAATAGTTTCGGCTTCCATTCGTTTTAGAGAGGACATTTCAGTGTATAAAGAAATAATTTTGGGTTTTCCTTTCGATAAATAATGCTCTCTCAATATGTTTAATGCTTTGCAGCCATCGTCCAGGGCTTCTCTCATTACCAGTGATAGACTTCGGTCATCTAAACACTGTATTAATTCCGCAAAGACAGTTGCATTCTTTTCAATGAAGTCGGGGTCGTTTCTGTTTTCAGGTTGTGTTTGTAGTACTTTGTGTAGCTTTTGGATTCGTAGATATCCCAGAAATTTAACTTGCCACAATTCGAATTTTGATTCGGATCCATCGAAATAAAGACGCATGCTGGGCCCATAACCTCTAGAAGTGTAAGCCATTTTGAGTTTCAGAACAGTTTCAGATGGTTCGCTGTTACACACAAGTCCTGGGAGGTGACTTGTTTGTAGTAGACAGTTCCACAGAACAAAATATTCTTACCGTGTCAAAACTCGGGAAAAGAACATGTGAAATTGCTCCAGAAAAGGTTTAATATTTATGAAGCAATTCTGGTTTCTGATTGGTTGGTAGCAGATCGTGAATTAATTTGATTCGTCAGTTCTTAGCAGCATCGTTTATAAATAGAATCGTCCGACTGTGTGGGATCATACCCCATTATAGAACCAAAATATTGCAACACACTATAAAGAAATAGATCTTCAAATAATCTTCAAAGAGAACAACACCAGAAAAATCTTATCTTACATTAAAGAAATAGGACTCTTCCAAAAAATATAACCCGCAAAAACCTTATATTCTGCAAAAGCATCCTGCAAGACAGAGAACAAAAATGATAAAATCCACTATAAAACAACCAAACCAAAAGCTACAAACTAACGATTGAAAATACAAAGAGCTTCAAGAATAAAAGTCTCCTATAAAATAACTGGATACAACACCAAATACTATCCCCAAAATGACTAGATTCAGCATTGAATGGCCCAGAAGGGGTTGATAGAAAAAAACCCAGCATTAAATGACCCACAAAGGTTGATATGCTGATTAAATAACCCATCCATCCATACATCCATCCATCCAAAGTCTAGCAGTTCTAGCGAAGAAACTATTAGAGTAGAAGGCTTTCTTACATCTAGGGATATCTACTGTGTAGGGGTGGGACTTTGCTGCTTGTCGGGTTTGTCAGGGGTATTTACATTCAGATGTAAGTAATTTTCTAGCACAGTAGAGAGAGCCCATTTTCTTGGCAGCAGCCTTGGTAATGCTCTCAATGATTGGAGTTCATTTGTACATTTTCAATGAAAATAACAATAGAGCAGAGACATGCTCGCAACGACTCTTCTGTGGGAAAGAGGTTGCAGGGGGGAGAAAAGGGCATCATCTACTAGGTTTTGAAGCTGGTTTTGAACTCTATCAAGACAGGATAGGGTGCACTGAGCAGCTCCTGCCCATATGTGACAACAGTATTCCATTTTAGGACATACCTGACTCTTACACAGATAGAGGATTGCATTGGTAGTGAGATACCTACTGGAGCAGTACAATGATCTAATCATTTTTCCATCCATTTTGGTAACATGTATTCCATTTCAAATCAGGAGTGAGGGTCAGTCCCAGAAGCATGTCAAGACATAGAGCTTCCTCAAGATAAAAGTATGAAAGTCATTCATTTCAATTAGAGCCTGATCAGAGTCAGAGCGATTATAATGAAAGGAAAGGAATTTGGTTTTAGGTGCATTAAAATTAACCAGTCATCTTTTTCCCCATTGCACCACATGCTCAAGATCAGAAGAGAGAAAATCAGAAAGATCTTGGCCATTGCTGGCCTTTGAAGTGTTGCCATAGAATGTAATGTTGTCTTCATAAATATCTATAAATAATCTAAGAATATAATTTTGGAGAATCATTGATGAAGATCAGGGAGAGAGTTGAGCCCAGGATGGAATATTGAGGGATGCCAGTGTTAATACTATGAGTTTCTAATGAAGGTTTCCAGGGTGTTGTGAAGCATTTCTTTTCATTGCAATATAAATAGTAAAATCAGCAACTGATTTTTAAACTTAATTTAAGCTAGATATTTAAAAACAATAGATTTATAAACAACATTTAATATCTATAGTATAATATTATTATTCATAATAGAATCTAAATATGATAATTCTAAAATATTTATTGAAAAGTGACCTAAAAACATAAACGATTTTGTAAAGAAACATTGCGGTGAATGAAAGATAGATATTAATGGAATTATATTTAAGTGGAAATTGGAAAACTCTTAGCACAAATTGTGTATTTAGTATCTTATTAAATTCATATATTGTCTTTTTTACATAAATATTCTACATATGTAGATTGGAAATATATAAAAAATATTAATATTGTTCTAATATTTTAGATTTGTGTACATAAATTATTGAATGATCATTACATTATTTTTCCATTGTGTTATATAATTTAATGAATTTTTATATTGATTTTTGTACATGAAACCATATCTTCTTAGTTGTAATATTTTCTAACTTATCTTTAGGAAAATGTTTTTGAAGTTTACATGTTGAAACCTAAAAGGAAGAAATATTATTTGCAAATAAATAGATTCATGAATAAAAACTTGAAAAATGTTTAAAATAATTGAAAATTATAGATGTTGAAATTTATCCATAACATAAAGTTGAATACTTATAAGTAATTAAAAGAAAATTTGATTTTTTTACATCATGAAACAATTATTGTGGTCCTTTTCAGTACTGGTCACTTACAATAGTGTAGTTTTTGGTCCCTTGACAAAAGGAGGGTGGACCTGTAAATTCACCCTTGTCCGTCTGTTTGGCCGTTCATCAATTCGTCTGTCCGCACTTTTCTTGGAATTTAAAAAAAAATTTTCACAAACATTAAACATATGAGTAAAAAAGTAAGAGAACAGATTTTCTGAGAAAACTCCAGTTGCCCCCACTAGGGGGTACCTTTCAGGTTAAAATGGCTAAAATTGACACTTTTGTGCTTTTTTAAAAAAATTGATACCTTGGATTTTTATAAAACTTTCTGAAAAGTTGTAACTAACTGATTTCTATATAATTTTGTTTGTCTATACTTCGCGATAACTCTTGGGTGTGCCCTAGGGGCTCTTTTAGGGCTAATAAAAACATTCCATTTTTAGGACTATTTTACCATATGTGTCCAAAAATTTCTGTGTATGTCTATTTAGCAGTTTTGCATGGTGCTGAACTGAAATTTAAATATGTTAAGGCCTGGGGAATTTTGAGGCTAAATGGAGGTGGGGTGGTGGGTGGTGGAATGATGAACTTAGTCATTTCTTTTTTTGCATGGGGCAGAACTCAAATTTACATATGTTAAGACCTAAAACTGCATCATTTGTTCATTTTCACCAGGATTTGACATTCCCTGCAGACTTTGGGGGCTAAATAGGGAGGAGCAAATGCTGAACTTTTTTATTATGCCTCATTCACTGTGCATTCACGGGGGACCATGCATGCTTCACTTGTTTTAATTTAATAATGTGTACGTGTAATTAATATCTTCAATTAAATCAGATTGCTTATAGTAATTTTAAAATGGCAACCTATTTTTGCTTCTGTTTTTGTTTTTGTAGGTTTTGGAGAAAGGACCAACAAAATACCAGCCAGCTGTCTTACAAATCTTGCACTGCATCATTCATTATGTGGACTTTCAAAGTACATCAAGAACCAAAATAAACGAGCAGCTTTTCTCTCCTGTCACCAAACTGACTTATGTAAGTTTATTCTGACTTGATTGAAATGATTGTTATAATCTTCTTTTTGTTTCATTTATTTCCTAAAGAAGGAAACCCTGTTTCCCATTTGCATGAAGAAAATCAACATGCAATTCACATAATATTAAAGACAATTACATATATTATATTAATGGTGAGCTGATAAGTAGGGTGTTTGCATGACACACACACACCTGGTGTGGATATATATATATATATATATATATATATATATATATATATATATATATATATATATATATATATATATACATTATATAAATCACACAGAGAGAAAAAGAGTTATATCTCTCTAAAAGAAAACTATAACTTACAGAGAAAAAAAGAGAGATAGTTTGTAAAAAGTATCAGCTTTTTTTCAGCAATATGTGCTGGAAAAGGTTATGTATTTTTTTTTTTTTTATTTACAAGGTAGTAACCACTTATCAAGGTTCAAACGCCACTTGAGGCCATCACCTACTAGGTTTCAAAGCTGGTTTTGAACTCTATCAAAGCAGGATAGGATGCACCAAGCAGCTCCTGCTCAGATGTGGAGACAATACTCCATCCTAGGACAAATTTGTCTCTTATATAGATAAGGGATTGCATTGGCAGTGAGATACCAACCATTTTTCCAATGAACTTAGTAACAGTTTTCATGTATGTGTTCCATTTCAGATCAGGAATGATGGTCTGTCCCAGAAACTTATCAAGACATGGATCTTCCTCATTACGAAAGCCATTCATTTAAATTGGGACCAGATGGTGGTCAGAACAATTATGATGAAAAGAGAGACGCTTGATTTTAGATGCATTAAAATTAACCAGCCACCTTTTTCCCCATTGCATCACATGCTCAAGATCAGAAGAGAGAGAATCAGAAAGATCTTGGTCATTGTTAGCCTTTGAAGTGTTGCTATAGATTGTGGTATCATCTGCATAAATGTCTATCAATGATCTAAAAATGTGATTCTGAGGATCGTTGATGAAGATCAAGAAGAGAGTTGAGCTCATGGTGGAACATTGATGGTTAGGGTTAATACTATGAGCTGATTTCTTCCCATCGATGGCTACTCTATCGAAAAGAAAGAATTTAATACTTGAGAGGAGAATTCCAGCTATTCCCATCCTGGAAATCTTGTAAAGTAGACCTATATGCCATAACCTATCAAAAGCCTTGGATATTTCTAGAGTTATTGCATTAGAAACAAAGCCCTTGTTGAGAGATTCACTCATTCAATCATGTGTGCTATTACAGTTAGCACATCAGCTGTAGACCAAGCAGAATGAAAACCATATTGCATGTCACTGTGTAGATTATTTCTGCTGAGGTGGTTGATCACTTCTTTATTTATCACACTTTCTAGCAGCTTACTCATGAAGCACAGGAGACTGATTGGTTTGTACTGATTTCCAGAATTTTTAAATATGGGGCAGACTGATGAAGGTTTTCTAGGGTGTTGGGAAGCATTTCTCCTTAAGGCAATGTTTGAATAACTTTGTAAGTATGGGAGCTAGTTTTTGTTGAAATTTTTGAACCACTATGATTGAATGCCGTCAGGGTCGCTTTACTGGAATGGAGATCTTTGATAAGCTTAGCAACATCAAACACAGATATTTGTGTGTCACATAGCATATTTTCAGACACAGAAGGAAATATGGTAGGTAGGTGGCCATGGTCGAAATGGGTAGAATTTGATGCATAATTCATGGCAAAGAGTTTTGCTTTTTCAGATGCTGATGAAATTATTTAAGATCTATTCATGGTGGTTGGGATAGAGTTTGTTTACGACCATGTTTGTTATTTGCCAAAACTGGTGAGAACTAAGCCAATGCACAACTGCTTTAATGCACATTAAAGCATACCAATCTCTCACATTCTTTATTACTCCTTTATAGTGGTTGCTATCAGTCCTAAATGTGGCTTTAGTTTCATAACATCTATTTTGTTGAAAGCAATAGAAATAGTGGTTTCTGTGCAGTGGTTAGCTATTAGGCTTTTGCTGGAATTTCTTGGAGGGTATGCTGACAACCATTCTGTTAGGTCAGATACAATAGAGGGCACATTTTTTTTCAAACTGTAACTCAGAGATATATCTGATATAAATGTTCGGAAGTTATCCCAAACAGCCATAGAGTCGCAATATACAGTAAGATGGAGAGGATTTATTAAATTTTGTTGTAATCTTTATCTTTATTTTTGTTGTTATCTTTACTGAAACAACTAAAATCTGAATGGAAACAATTTTTAATTAGAATAGCCTCATGTTCAATTCTAATTTTCTATCTTAAGTTGCTTAACTTTTTTGTTTTACTCGTCATCAAAAATGTAATTTATTT
Organism: Euprymna scolopes; assembly: GCF_053919585.1. Taxonomy (NCBI): domain Eukaryota; kingdom Metazoa; phylum Mollusca; class Cephalopoda; order Sepiida; family Sepiolidae; genus Euprymna; species Euprymna scolopes. The sequence continues at coordinate 83,977,258 of NC_136490.1, forward strand.
AATTTAGTTCAAGACTTTCAAACATCATACACAAATAAATGTTAAAATCTTTTCAAACATCATACACAAATAAATGTTAAAATCTTTTCAAACATCATATACAAATAAATGTTAAAATCTTTTCAAACATCATATACAAATAAATGTTAAAATCTTTTCAAACATCATACACAAATAAATGTTAAAATCTTTTCAAACATCATACGCAAATAAATGTTAAAATCTTTTCAAACATCATACACAAATAAATGTTAAAATCTTTTCAAACATCATACACAAATAAATGTTAAAATCTTTTCAAACATCATACACAAATAAATGTTAAAATCTTTTCAAACATCATACACAAATAAATGTTAAAATCTTTTCAAACATCATACACAAATAAATGTTAAAATCCTTAAGCTTATTTAATTAAGAAACAGGATTAAGTTGAATCCTTCAAATTTGAATGTGTTTATTATTAAAAGTTTACATTAAGAATTTAAAAGATTTGATTTTGGGTTATTTTTCATTCCACTTCACAGTTTAATTCTTTTATGTTTCAGGGAACCCACTGGAAAGAAGCCTTAAAGATTCTTAAATTGGCCGTAACGCGATCCTCTACTTTAGCCGCTGTCCCTCCGAATCAAGTTACTAATTTTACTTCAGACATGAATTCTCTTGCTGCTCATACAGCTTTTGCTGAAAGTGGATTTTTTATTAAGAAAGAATTGCCTGGTGAGTCTTTGCGATATTATCATTTTCTTTCTGTCAAACTCAGAAATCTACATGGAATTTCATTTATTTAATCCATGGGAATAGCATGCTCTCGTTCCATCAGCCATGATCGGGTAAAAGTCTTAAGTATTAATTGTATACTTAATATCATCAACACCGAGGATTGACTCTTCAACCTCTAGAAGATTGTCACTTACAACTGAATTTTACTTTATGCGTGTGGATAATTCTAGTATGAAATTTTTCAATATGAATTTTTAGATATACAATTTTACTATTTACCACTAATTAATGGTTCTTGTGGGGAAAATGGCTTACCTAACAAACGTCCTCATGTCTCTCTGTCCTGTGAGTCGCGCGCATCAAGAAAGAAAGAAAGAGTCCATCATGGCGGCCGTGATGTTTTGTAGTGTTGATCGACCACAAGCTATTTTTTTGCAATGGACAAGTTTGATCTGAAATTGATACAAGAGTTCGACGGCTCCTCCGCTGGTAGTTGAGCGGTGGGAAAAAGCTGAGCTTGTCTGCCGGCTTTGCAAAATAAAGGATCCCACGCTTGTCATTGCATTGAGGCTGACCAAGGGGGCATACTCCATTTATCAACAGCTCGGGGATGAACCAACTCTGGAGGAGATTAAGAAGGCACTATACACGGCCTTTGCTACGGACTCTTTTATTGCCTGGAGGTAGTTCACCGAACGGCGGCTTGAGTTGGATGAGACGACGGATTTAAAGAGATTAGCTGCGCCATTTGGTGGAGTGACTGAACGCATATTAAGTTGTGCGTTTCTTACAGGACTCCCGGATGACACCAACCGACTGCTACGAGCATCATCAAGGCTCAGCGAGATTGGGCTTCAAGAATGGTTGGCTAGAGCCCGCAATATTTTAAAAGAAAAAGATGTGAAGCCGGTGCTAGCAGCTGCGGAAGCATCTACTCCGTTAGAAGATGACGTAAGATGTTATAAATGTGGCGGGCCAAACCACTTTTCTAGGGACTGCCGAAGCCGAAGCAGTGTAAAGGACACGTCTGCTCAGGAAACGCCAAGACACGTGCATTGCTACTGGTGCAACAAGCTAGGTCACGTAGCAAGGAGTTGTCCGGGAAACAGACAAGGGGAGTAAATTATAGCGCCAGTATTCTCCCAAGATCATTGACAAATAGGCCGCTACCCACAGTGAGAGTGTGTGTGAACAGGTGTGAACGCTTTGCGCTCGTAAACACAGGGTGCACACAGACTCTCTTGCACAAGGCATGCTGTGACGCATAGGACAAGAGAATTCCAGGACTGACAGTCGGCGGGGGCACGCGAGCCTCTTGTGGAGTTAGTGTCATTCGTACACGTGTCGGTGATGGGCCTACAATAACCATACAAGCCCTGGTTGTGAGCGGGGACCATCTTGGTTATAACTTTCTGTTAGGAATGGACTTTATCAAAGAATTGGGTGGTGTCCGTATTGATGATGAGGGTAGAGCACATTTCTCTAACGCCTGCCTTGCTCTGGGTTCATCCATGAAACTGGAACAGCCTGACTTTCATGCAGAATTCGACCAGCGTACAAGGTCTTGGGCAGTTTCCTGGAAATGGTGAGACGGGCAGCCACCTGGGAAGTTGTACAATAGGGTTCCGGAATATAAAATTCCCCCTGGAGCTCATGGAGAATACGATAAGGAACTACAGACTTGGATAAAAAATGGATGGCTAGTTCCCTATCCAGAGAAGGAATTGGACCCCCCAAAGTGTCTGATCCTGAAGGCCTTTGATATGTCGAGAGCAATTGCCCTAGAAATGAAGCCATTGTCGAGAGATTCACTAATCCTATGAGATATAACCGTTAGCACATCTGCTGTAGATCTAGCAGAGCGGAAACCATATTGCGTGTCGCTAAGAAGGTTATTTCTGCTGAGGTGGTTGACTACTTCTCTATTTATTGTGGATTCCAGCAATTTACTCATGATACACAGGAGACTTATTGGTCTGTACTGAGAGGGGGATGACTTATCACCTGAATTCTTAAATACAGGACATACTGCAATGAGGTTTTCCAGGGTGTTAGAAAGCACTTCTCCTTAAGGCAACGCTTAAATAGTTTGGAAAGTATGGGGGCAAGTTCTGGTTGTAATTTTTTTAACACTATAATTGGAATACCGTCGGGACCAGTTGCTTTACTGGAGTCAAGGTTCTTGATTAGCTTGGCGACCTCACGCACAGATATTTGTATGTTGCATAGCGTGTTGTCTGTTATAGGAGGGAATATGGGGAGTTGATGGCCTTCGTCACACAGGGTAGAATTTGCCGCAAAGTTTTTGGCAAATAGTTTGGCCTTGTCGGATGCTGTCAAGATGACCTCTGGTCCATTGATAATGGTTGGGATAGAGCGCATGTTTCTGTTCAAGATCCTATTTGCTATTTGCCAGAACTGGTGGGAAACAAGCCACTGCTCAGCTACTTTGGACTCAACGGATTGCGCATATAGTCCTCTTGCATTTTTTATTACTCTTTTACAATGGTTACAGGCAGTTCTGAAAGTGTTACATAAGGGAGGGAGAAGAAGAGGATTTGACTTGGACACTTTACTTGAGGGATACTGGTACCCTGGTGATGACGTGTCCATTTTACTAATGAAGAGAAGAAGTTTACGACGATGAGAGAGAGAGATATTACGAGTGTTAAGAGACGAGAGAATGGGACCCAAGATCCCTTAAACCGTTTGTCTAGTGGTTAGGACGCTTGTTGTGTATTTATGTGTTTCAATTAAAGAAGTTCATACCTGGTTCCGTTGCTCTGGGAGAGTCTTCATCTGGGTGGAGCTCTCTTGCTGTTTTCGCCGGAATACACAAGATGAAGACAGATGTTGGGTTTTCAACCTTTTATTCTCCCAGGCATGATCTGCAGATGCCGCCATCGATGGTCTCCACTGTGGGTACCTACCACGTCCCACGTCTGGGGCGCGCATCTCCCCCCTTACTTAGGAGAGAACCATTTTAGACTTCTGCCCGGCTCGGCATTTTCTGAGAGACTCAACGTTTCACCAACCTTGCCACGTAGCATCACATGACATCCAGTTAGATGAAACGTCACTTCCTGCAACGTGGATTAACTACAAAAATATCTCTCTGACCTCCTCCCACCCTCTCCCTCTCTCTCTCTCGATCTACTATCTAATAGAGTCACAGAGAGAGAAAATAGAAAGAGTATGAAAGAGCCAGAGAGAGAGAGAAGAGAGATGCTCTTTAACAAAAGCAGCTTTAGTTTCAGTGCATCTATTACGTTGGTAGCTATGGAAAAAGTGATTTCTGTGTGCGATGGCAGCAGCACATTCAGGGGAGAACCATGGCTGGATGTTAGGTTTTTGTTGGAATTTTTTGGATGGTATGAATTGGCCTATGCCTACAAGTAACCATTCGGTCAGATCTGATACTATAGAGGACACATCCTTTTTAAACATGGAATGGAGAGGGAGATCAGATATGAATGTACGGAAGCTATCCCAGTCCGCCATAGAGTATCGGTATACAGTACGGTGGAGAGGTACATCTGTAGATTTATTATATTTCATTTTTATCTTAACTGATACGACGCAGTGGTCGGAGGATCCCAGAGGAGATAGAACGGAACATGAGCATAGCTCAGGGGAAGTGGATAGAAAAGGGTCTAGGAGGCTTGTGAACTGACCGGTACTATCAGGAACACAGGTGGGCTCGCGAACAATCTGAGTGAGGTCATAGGCAATGGCAAAATCATGACAGAACCTCCCCTCATCATCAGTCTTATTTGAGTGGGTCAGCCATTCCACATTATGGACATTGAAGTCACCGCAAATGTGAATGTTAGCCGAGGGATGAGCAGACAGGATGTGGTCAATTTTTTCTGATATACTCTTAAAGACAGTAACTCCGCTGTTGTGGGGGCGATAGAGGGCAAATATAAATGCGGTGGTGTAAGCAAGTGCAACCCGGAAGCACATATAAGGTAGATTAGGGTCTTCTCTGGAGATATCCCTACCACATGGGAAGCCATCTTTAATGTAGGCACATATTCCATGCCCGTGGCGATCTTGGGGGTCTGATTGAGATGTTATCCTTTAATTATGAACTCATCTAGGGAGGTGGTCGGCCCTATTCCAGTTTCACTTAGAAAGAATATGTCAGGTTTCGTCTTCTCCTGTAATTGGGTTTCAACCTCTGGAAGGTTAGAACGTAGACCCCTGATGTTGGAGAAGGAGATATGGTAGTAGGGGTCTACGTAGGAGGATGGGGTTCTAGGTTTATTCGTGTTTTCTTTTTTGAGATATTTCATGTTGAAGATTTTGGGGTTTGTGGAACAGGTCAGTATACTTGGTTAGAGCAGAACAGAGAGGGAAAGTAAGAGAGGAAAGACAGGAAAATTTTTTTTTTTTTTTTTGTAGCACATGATAAGGTAAAGCTGTAACAATTACCCACTAGTATGGCATCGAGAGGCCCCACCAGATACTACTGCATGGTCCAGAATCCATTCACCAAATGGCAATACAGCAGCCCCAGTACTTTGCACCTGCTGATAGGACAGCCTTCTTAGTGGTTATTCCAAGGTTCGGGTCCCTGACTATCAGGCGGTTAACGTCAGCCCAGATGAAAACGTTTACCTCCAGCACCCTTACTTGTGACATGGCTGCAAGGATAGACATAGAGACAGAAAATTTCCGACATCTCCGACTACTGTTCACAAAGTCTACCAACCTGGGAAGGAGCTTTTTCTTCATCCTTTGTCAGAAACATCACTCATTAGAAATGAGGATTGAGGGACAAAAAAGGAGAAGTGAGAGTTACTGGAGCTGCCGATAACACATCCACTGCATTATCTACTCTCCATTAAAAAAAAACAAAAAAAAAACGGTAAAAGGGACTTATTTATATCTACTTTGCCCATTCCCAGTTTAGAATAGAATTTGACGATAGTCTCTCCTCCCATATTAATCCGTGGAAGTTTTTTTTTGTTTTGTTTTTTGCGCTTTTGGTTCCTTGTGATAGAACCTTCGAGATTAAACTTATAATTACATTTCAGTAATGCAACTTCTGAGCTTATGTTTTCTATCCTTTGCCATGCCTCTTGATGTAGCTGCATGTTGGTCTAAGTGAGCTGGCAACGGGGTAATTCCCGATCAGCTGCATATGGAATAAATCTCTTTGTTGAGCTCATTTTTCATTTTCGGGATCTTATTCCCCCTTTGAAATTCCAGGCCACCTGACTCGCTTTGTTTCAGCTTTAGCTGCAACTCTGCTCCCCAGTCCAATTCTTCCAGTTCCTTAGCAATCAACCCAAAACTTCTTGAAGTGAACCACCACCTCCTTTGCAGTCACCAGAGTTGCATTTACGAGAATGTCATCAATGTACGAGCTCACGGTGCCGTCTCCTCTCCCAATTCTTTCTAGAAGCTCCCTCAGAATAGTCAACATGATCTTGGGTGTTTTTTTTTTTTTTTACAAAGGCATCACCACATTATCAAGGCACAGAGGCCACTCAAGGATAAGGGTTAAAGAGTGTACAGTAGAAGTTGGTCAATATAGTAATCATTAGTAATGAAAATTTGGTAAATTTAATAACTTATATGGAACGGCTCATCAAGAACTTATTTACTTTAGACTTGAACAAAACCATATTGTAGTCAGCCGGAAAGCAGGAAAACGGAAGACAATTCCACAGGCGTGCAGTTCTAAGAAAGAAGCTTTGTTCATGGAATCTACGTTTAGGTTTAGGGACAGATAAAGAGTGGGGGAAATTATTGATAGTGTTTACAGCTAGACGAGTGTTTCTTGTGAAAGTTTGGCGAGGGGGGACCATAGATTGAAGCTCAGTTGAACACTTTCCATGAAAATAACGATACATCAGAGACAAACTCGCAACATCTCTTCTGTGAGATAGAGGTTGCAAGGAGGAGAAAAGGACATCTCCTACGAGGCTACGAAGTCTATTTTGAACTCTATCAAGGCAGGCCAAGTCCTTTCTAGCAGCTCCTGCCCAGATGTGGCAACAGTATTCTATCCTTGGACGTACCTGGCTCTTATATAGATAGAGAATAGCATCAGCAGTGAGATATCTACTGGATCGATAGAAAGATCCCACCATTTTTCCAGCGGCCTTGGCAACAGATTTGATATACGTGTTCCATTTAAGATCAGGAGTAATGGTCAAGCCCAGAAGCTTGTCAAAACTTGAGGCCTCCTGAAGACGAGAGCCATTCATTTCAATTGATGACAAATGTGGATTAGAATGTTGATGATGTAAAGAGAGAAGCTTGGTTTTAGATGCATTAAAAGTAACCAGCCACTCCTTTCCCCATTGTACTACGTGCTCAAGATCAGAGGAGAGAGAATCGGAGAGAACTTGGTCGTTTACTGTCTTAGATGTGGTACCATAAATGGTAGTGTCGTCAGCATAAATGTCTACAAATGATGTAAGGATATGATTTGGAAGATCATTAATGTAGATCAGGAAAAGAGTTGGGCCCAGGATGGATCCCTGAGGGACACCGGCATTAATACTGTGAGCTTCTGATTTTTGCCCCTCAACTACTACTCTTATGAACCTATCAGAAAGAAATGATTTAATAATTGAGAAGACTTTTCCAGCTATACCATAGCTAGCGATCTTATGAAGTAAACCTTTATGCCATACCCTATCAAAGGCTTTAGATATGTCAAGAGCAATTGCCCTAGAAAGATTGCCACCGTCGAGAGATTTGCTAATCCTATGCGATATAACTGTAAGGACATCTGCTGTAGATCTAGCAGAACGGAAACCATATTGAGTGTCACTAAGAAGGTTATTTTTGTTGAGATGTTTGATTACTTCTGTATTTAATACAGATTCTAGCAACTTACTCATGACGCACAGGAGACTTATTGGCCTGTACTGAGAGGGGGATGAGTGATCACCTGAATTCTTAAATACAGGGCATACTGATGAGATTTTCCAGGGAGATGGGAAACTATTCTCCTTAAGACAACGTTTAAACAGTTTTGTAAGTATGGGCGCTAGTTCAGGTTGAAGTTTTTTGAGTACTATAATTGGAATACCATCAGGGCCAGTTGCTTTACTGGAATCAAGGTTTTTGATTAGCTTGGCAACATCACGTACAGATATACGTATATCACGTAGCGTGTTTTCTGATACAAGAGGAAATATTGGGGGTTGGCGGTCTTGGTCGCAAAGGGTAGAATTAGCTGCAAAGTTCTTGACAAAGAGTTTGGCTTTGTCTGATGCTGACGAGATTACCTCAGGTCCATTGATAATAGTTGGGATGGAGCACACGCTTCTGTTCAGGATTCTGTTTGCTATTTGCCAAAACTGGTGGGAACCAAGCCGCTGCTCAGCTACTTTGGACTTAACAGATTGAGCATATAACTCTCTTGCGTTCCTTATTACTTTCTTACAATGGTTGCTGGCAGTCCTGAAAACGGCTTTAGTTTCCATACATCTATTACGTTTGAAGCAGTGGAAAAAGTGATTTCTGTGCGCAATGGCAGCAGCACATTCTGGAGAGAACCATGGCTGGCTGTTAGGTTTTTGCTGAAACTTTTTAGAGGGTATGAAATGGTCAATACCTACAATTAACCATTCAGTTAGGTCTAATACTATAGAGGACACATCCTTTTTAAACATGGAATGCAGAGGTAGATCAGATATAAATGTACGGAAGCTATCCCAGTCAGCCTTAGTGTATCGATATACTGTACGATGAAGAGGTACGTCTGGGGACTTATTACATTTCATTTTTATCTTAATTGATACAACAGAGTGGTCGGAAGATCCAAGAGGCGACAGAACAGAAACTGAACATAGTTCAGGGCAAGTTGTGAGAAAAAGGTCTAGTAGGCTCGCATACTGGCCGTCATTATCGGGCACACGGGTAGGTTCCTGAACAATCTGAGTGAGGTCATAGGCAATGGAGAAATCATGACAGAACCTCCCCTCATCATCGGTCTTGTTTGAGTGGGTCAACCATTCGACGTTGTGAACATTGAAGTCTCCACATACGTGAATGTTAGCTGAAGGATAAGTAGAAAGGACTTGGTCAATTTTCTCAGATATGCTTTGAAAGATAGTAACTCCGCTGTTGTGGGGGCGATAGAGAGTAAATATAAATGCAGTAGTGTGAGCTAAAGCAACCCGGAAGCACATATAGGGTAAGTTAGGATCTTCCCTGGAGATGTCCCTCCCACATGGAAAGCTATCTTTTATATAGGCACATATTCCATGCCCATGGCGATCTTGGGGGTCAGATTTAGAAGTTAAGTTAGAGTATCCTGTAATTGCAAACTCATCAAGGGAAATAGCCTGTCCAATGCCAGTTTCACTTAAAAATAAAAGGTCTGGTTTAGTCTCCTGTAATTGGGTTTCAACCTCTGGAAGGTTAGAACGTAGACCCCTGATGTTGGAGAAGGAGACATGGTAGTAGGGGTCTACGTTGGAAGTTGGAGAACCGGGTTTAATCGTGTATTTTTTCTTGAAACTTGTCATGATGAAATTTTGGAATTTGTGGACTAGGTCGACAGATTTACTTAGAGCAGGACAGAGAGGGGAAACTAAGAGAGAAAAAGAAACGAAGAATTTTTTTTTTTTGTACCACATGATAAGGTAAAGCCGTAACAATTACCCACTAGTATGGCATCGAGAGGCCCCACCAGAAGCTACTGCATGGTCCAGATTCCATTCACCAAATGGCAATACAGCAGCCCCAGTACTTTGCACCTGCTGATAGGACAGCCTCCTTAGTGGTTAATCCAAGGTTCGGGTCCCTGACTATCAGGCGGATAACGTCAGCCCAGACAAAACGTTTACCTCCAGCACCCTTACTAGTGACATGGCTACAAGGATAGACATAGAAACAGAAAATTTCCACCAACTCTGCCAACTGTTCGCGCAAAAATACCCTACCCTTTTAAGGCAGTAGGTTTTGCCTTTATATCTGACCAACTGGTACTTCCAGAGTTTCTTGGCAACGTGGAGTTGCAAGTTGGCAGATTTTAGATCGACCAAGGTAGACGCACCGTTCATTTGCCTCCATTCTCTAATGGTCTCACTGCATACATCTACAACATTACCTCAATCAATCCATATTATATTGTGGTGTTGTCGACTCTTTCTTCATCATAGAAGCTGGCATTACAACAAAACGAGGGTGACACCCCCAAACATTACGGTTTTCGTGGAGACTTTTAAAAAGACACAGAAGGGGGGAAAAAATGTTTGCAACTACGGATTTTTGTTGGTTGCAAAATGGCCATTAAGATGCTCGATTTGACGTCATCCATCCATGGCAACTGTATGGCCTTCTCGATCTATCTATCCACTTCTCGTTCAAAATCCTTTCTTGCTTTTCCTTTGAATGAATTATTGTAACATGCCATGTTTGTTAGCATCAGTGGTTTATTCTTCCATGCCACTCCACCGTCCACTAATTCCTATTAAATTCCACTTGAAAATCTGGATCATCACTCCATCTCTTTTCTCCGGCCTCTTTGATCCCTTCATTGACCCGCTCTATCACTGTACACCAAGCCAGTCTGAACCTTACACCATCGCTTCTAACTGTGATTCCTCCAAGACAGCATATTACGTCCATTCTTAGAATCAGTTGGTCGCCAGACACCAGATGGTCAGCAGCAACCGTATCGATCCTCATCCAGTGATCCTCAATTTCAGTCGTGATGGTCCTCCTCCCTCGACACTCCACTCATGACCTATCGACTGCCACTACATTGGTCTTCCATTTTCCATCCTCTGACCAGGCTTGTGTGCACGATAGTAGTGGTACAGCTAGTCTCGATCAGGGCCACGACTTCTTGCCCTTCCACCATGATCTCCCACTGGACATCTGCCGCAAGTGTACCATTATTCCCAAGTCGGGGTAACAGCTGGCGCTTCAGTTCCCCGGACTCATGCAGTTCACTCCAGTTACACCTGTAGCACACTGTCCTTTCCTTTTGTCTTTGTGCAGGTGAGGGCCTCCACATTTAAAACATGCACCTTATGGTCTCAGCTGGCTTCTGCTCACATCCTTCTGTGCTATTGCTGCCATTCCTATGAACCCAGAGAGTTGAGTGCTCACTAATATTTTTGCAGTTGGAAGCAGCTTGCTCACTTCCAGGGTCTTGACACCTGGGACCTGCTGCAACCTCTTAGAAATCTCGACTGGGAACCCGACGACGAATGCCATCTTGACCACATGACTTGCTGCCTCCTAATTTCTGCTAGCTCCACCTGCCTTTAAAACTCATTAGTGTACACATCAACGGATTGCTCCATCCACCTCATCTCTTTTAGTCTGTTGAATGCCTCAAATGGCCCCTCGACAAATGCCTGGATAAATCTGACTTTTATTGCATCAGCGTTATCCTGTTCCTGCTCATTCAGCTCCAGGAACAACAGTATCACTTTTGGTGCTTCACCACTAGGTTCACTTTCTTTTGCTGAGCCATCACAATGCCTTCACCACTGAATGGCTTTATCATATTAGTCAGGTTGTTGGCTGTAGCCGAAATAGCTTGTTCTAGTTTCAGCTCCAGAAAAAATCATAGCAACTGGCCAACAAATGCATGGATAAAAATCCAACAATGTGATTAGCACTGACAATCGTCAAAGATATGTATGGATTCCCTCCCATACTTCTCGACTTGAGCTGCTTTTATACAGCCTATAATTCCCCTCATTTGCATGTGTGCTGCGTAATTTCGCAAGACTTTACGAAACCACAGTTCATAAAACTACAGCCGCCATCTTTGATCTCTCTCTTTCTCGCCTGACTCCACCTAATGTCACATGCAGTAAGATTTCTGTTTTCCTTTCTCTTAACTTAACACATTTTATGGATTAAATAAAGGGTTCTATTTGAAATTATGTTCGCCTAGACATCGTGAGAATAACACTGATAATGAGTACAGTATCTAAAAATTCAGAAACATAGGTTTAACTACTTTACCAGAGGAAATAATTTATTTAATTGTGACCAAATATTGGATAGAAATTCTAAATATGAAAGGCAGTTTTTGTGTTCGTTCCAACTCTACTTTCAACCGAGTCGTTTGTCTGTTTTGGTCACCACACTCTTTTCTTCTACCTCTTCTTTTACACACGTTCGTTCGCTTTAGTGACTAAAAATCGTCTGCCCTCCCGCTTTCCTTTCCTCGTTATGTATGGAACCAGGGTACGAGATTCCACGAGACTTTTTTTCACATAAAAGCCTGCGGGCGCCATCTTGATTCTTAATTTGTGCTCTGCAGCACAAACGTGCAGCCGCTTTAACGGTAAGCCACTTCTTTCTCCACACTCCCCCTGATTTCATGATTACAGACACGGCAGGCGGGTGGCGATCGCCGCTGTCGGGTGCTTCTGCGAAAGGGGACAGTGCTGCTCTCGTCTTCACGTGTGCTCTCATCCACCACCTGATGGTCGGGGAAGGCTTCATCTCCGTGGAGGCTACTGATATCAGAGTCACTGCTTGATAGGGATGGTGCAAACCAAAGCGATGGCCCACTCGTCTCAGAGTCAGAGTCACTCTCATCGTCCACTGGAGGTGGTACATGTGTCACCGGCCGTAGGTCCCTAACGTGACGGGGTACGCCATCCACCTGGACACACTGCTGACTCACCACATCGGTCACTGTGCCCCGTTTATACTTGTCAGTACATCGGTTTCCTGGTGGCTTCACCCAGACAGCATCCCCTTTGGCATATCGATTCCATTCTATCTCAGTGGCCACAGTTGTATCGGGGTGGATTCCTTTTTCTCGGACACGGTACTGATAGATTGCGTTTGCAGGCGCTGTTCCTGGAGAGACGCCATCCTTCGGCATGAGATTATACCAGTACACAGCTTCTGTGATGGTGCACTGCTTCCTGGCTGCAATTGTTTTGATGCTGCGATGGCTTCTCTCAGCTATACCATTGCCAGAAGGCACATAAACGCATCTAAGCCGCAACCGTACACCCCATTCTTGTAAGAACTGCCTCATCTGATGGCTGCAAAAGGCTGGGTCATTGTCCGTCAGCACTTCATCGGGCGCACCTCTTTCACAGAACACGGATGACAGCTGGAGAATAAATTCTGCAAGAGTCCTGGCGCCCGAGGAGTCTCCAGACCGCAAAACGTGTAGGCCCACAATCGATGAGGGTAAGGAAGTGGTTGCCACCATAGTGTGTGCCCACTCTCTGCCACTTACCACTCACTCCCAACTCCCCTTTCTTCCATCGTGCTAGAGCTTGGTCGATGGATTGGCAGGCCTCGCAACTTTCCACCACTCTCCGGATATCTTTTTTTTCTACTCCTGGATCAATCATCTTGACAAAGTACAGTGTCCGCTTGATGCCAGGATGTCCACACTGTCGATGAATGTCCATGATGCGCGCTGCATCCACATTACACACAACTGCTGCACAGATGTTTTGCAGATTATCAGAATCTCTCCGAGCACCAGCCAGAAGCCATCATTGAGGGATTCTTGTCAGAGCATCTGCTCTGTTGAGCGCAGACCTGATCAACACTACATCCACGGTCAGGTCGTACTCTGTGATGGTGGCAAGCCGTCTTTGAATTAACATCTCACTCGATGCTAGTGTCGTCAGCCGTGCTCTTCCACTTAATGCATCAGTTATCCACCGATGAGTGCATGCTGAGTCAGTCATGATATGTAGAACCTTGGCGTGCCATTGAAGCACCAAGTTAATGCCCTTCAATGTGGCATCAAGTTCGGCCAGGTTTATGTGCCTCTAATCATTCTCTGGCTGATGCCAACAGGCATCTTCAATAATGGAATCATTAACTGCAAGGGCAACTCCAAGGGCCAGTGAACTAGCATCCACCCAGACCGTGAACTCATTCCCGCTGACGCACCACTTTCCCTGAATGGGGTCATCACTGGTCACCCTGGATACAGTCTCTGTCAGCATGCTCCTTAGGGTGACATCGTGTACTGCATTGTCCCATCCCGACGACACGACTGTTGCACGTCTTTTTATGGCCGCCACAGCAACCCTGAGCCAACCGCACACAGGGAAATGGCCTACCATCTTTCCACAAAGCGAAAACACTGTTCGTCGAGTGATGTTTGATGGGACCTTGGGAACGTGACTTCCTCTTCTCCAGCAAAGTCCCTCCTTGCTATTGGGCACGTGCAGGCCGAGAACTTTTGCTCCATCGCACAGACGCTCTGCTTCCTTACATGTCAGTCCAAAGCTCTCAAAGTGCCTTCTAACCGATTGTGCTGACATGAGGCTCTCATTGACGAATATATCATCGATGTATAAGGATGTTGTCTGTTGCACTGCCTCATCTTACTGCCGGATAGCATGCATGATTGCTGTCATAATGCCTGGTGCCACATATAGACCGAACCCTAGCCTGGTTAGTCAATATCGGGTTCCTCCAATTTCCACAGTCTGAAATGGCCACAATTTCCTCTCAATGCGTATTTGCAGATAGGCCCTGCGTAGGTCCAGCATTGCCACGTTCGATCCCTGCTGTCGCCACTCCCTTAATTTGAGTGCATACACATCAGCCCTTGCTGTATATGGGTCGACATGCTTATTGAGCTCACAGTAGTCCAGGATGGGGCGGACCTTTTGTTTGGTCTCTTGTATGATGGCCATCAAGGGAATCAGCCCTCGCGGGGGGCCAAGCTCATCCTCTTGGTATGGAAGAAGCCAGCCATTGTCGATCCACGTCTGCAGTTCTTCTTCATACTGTTCCATTAGCCACATGGGTGGGGAATATTCCGATAACTGGTTCTGCAAGGATAATGGTGGCTGATCGTTTGACCACTTCCAAGACGCCGCCCATGCATTGGTGTTTCTATCATACTCTGCACGAAAGTCAGGCTCGTCAAGAGTTATGGCAGCACAAACGTGTTCCTCACATCGGGAGAACTGTACATTGCCGGTTCTGTCCACAGTAATTCCACCCAGTTGTGTAATCAAGTCCATACCCAGGAGTAGGTCGTACCCGAGAAGCTCTCCCTCCACAACCAGGGCTCGCACGGCTACTGAAGGCCCATCGTTGATGCTTGCACAGATAATGCTCATCCCACAAGAGGCTAGTGAACCTCCGCCTACAGTTAGTACCGGAATTCTCTCTGCTTTCCAAGTGGCACAGTATATCTTGCTCACGAGAGTCTGGGTGCACCCAGTGTCCACAAGCGCGAGGCGCTCGCTTCCATTAATGTGTATGCTTACAGTGGGTAGCGCCCTGCTCAATGATGATCTGAGGAGAAGACTGGTGCTGTAGCTTCTTCCCCTTACCCGTTTCCCGGACAGGTGCGGGCCAGGTGTCTGCGTTTTTTGCACTTGTAGCACTGCGGCCCATCAAGTTTCCGAGTTGATTGACGTGACGGAAGACAATCATGGGCCAAATGGTTGGGTCCTCCACACTTATAGCAGGTTGTAACTGCGCCCAGGTCCTGCAATCCAACCTGTGATGGTTGTACAGCTGCCACTTGGTCTATAGTGTTAGGGCTTTTCTTTAGTATTGCTCGTGCCCGTGCCAATACTTCCAATATGTCCATCTCGTCCACTTGGGATGAGGCACGGAGCAGATCTTCCACACTCTTAGGTAATCCTGCAACAAAGGCGCACACCAAGCCTTTGTCTGACATCCCTCCAAAAAGGACCGATAGATTTTTTAGTTCAGCCAGATACACATGCACCGTTTCCCCGGGATGTAATTTTCGGGCCATGAATTCCTTCCATGGAGTCACTGGATCTAATGTAAATGCTGTAAAAAGGGTGCGCTTGATGCAGGCGAAATCTGTTTTCTCATCAGCCAACTGGGGGTATACTGCATATGCTCCCCCAGTGAGGCGCATTGGGACCACGCATTCCATACGCTTCACCCCATTGAGCTGACATATTAATTCTGCTTTTTCCACCCATTCCTGCCATCAAATAGGGGAATTAACTTGGGATCAAATCCTGACGTCATGCCGAAATAGCTTGTGTTCGTTACAACTCTACTTTCAACCGAGTCGTTGTTTGTTTCGTTCACCACACTCTTATCTTCTACCTCTTCTTTTACACACATCCGTTCGCTTTAGTGACTAAAAATCGTCTGTCCTCCTGCTTTCCTTTCCTCGTTATTTATGGAACCAGGATACGAGATTCTCTGAGATTCCTCGAGATTTTTTTTCACATAAAAGCCTGTGGGCGCCATCTTGATTCTCAATTTGTGCTCTGCAGCACAAACGCACAGCAGCTTTAACGGTAAGCCACTTCTTTCTCCATGCATTGGAAATATTTACAAAACAAATTTCAATAATTAAATTTCCAGTCAAATTAGGTTACTTTTAAATAAGTGAATGTATATTTTAAAAAGTAATCAAGTTACAAAAGCATTTGTGCAGTCAATTTTAAAAGCATACTGAATACATGCTAAAATGATGCCACAAAACTAAGAAAGGCATTTTCACATCATGTGATGATATATTTCAAGGATTTGATCTGTATATTTCATTGTATATCCCAGGAGAGTGTAGGTATTTGTGTATTTATGCATTCAAAAGGTTTTTGTTTTCTTTCAATGTTTTATTAAAACAAGATTATTGATTAAATGAGAGATGAACAAACAAACAGTTGGTCATTTGGTTATTGTGTTAGTAATAAAAATAAGAGATAGAATCTTATACATAACTTTACATAAACATATACACATTACATAACTTTATATAAACATATACACATTACATAACTTTATATTAACATATACAAATTACATAACTTTGTATAAACATATACGCATTACATAACTTTGTATAAACATATACACATTACATAACTTTATATAACATATACACATTACATAACTTTATATAAACATATACACATTACATAACTTTATATAAACACATAGCCATTACATAACTTTGTATAAACATATACATATTACATAACTTTGTATAAACATATACACATAACATAACTTTATATAAACACATACACAGTACATAACTTTGTATAAACATATACATATTACATAACTTTATATAAACACATACACATTACATAACTTCGTATAAACATATACACATTACATAACTTTATATAAAACCATACACATTACATAACTTTATATAAACAAATGCACTACATAATTATATAAGCATATACACATTACATAACTTTATATAAACATATACACATACATAACTTTGTATAAACATATGCACATACATAACTTTGTATAAACATATACACATTACATAACTTTATATAAGCATATACACATACATAACTTTGTATAAACATATACATATTACATAACTGAGTATAAACATATACACATTACATAACTTTGTATAAACATATACACATTACATAACTTTATATAATAATATACACTTTCCATAACTTTGTATAAACATATACACATAACATAACTTTGTATAAACATATACACATTACATAACTTTGTATAAACATATACACATTACATAACTTTATATAAACGTATACACATACATAACTATATATAAACATAAACATATGCATACCTCTATATAAACATGTACACATACATAACTTTGTATACATACATTACTTTGTATAACTTTATATAAACATATACACATTACATAACTTTGTATAAACATATACACATTACATAACTTTATATAAACGTATACACATCACATAACTTTGTATAAACATGTACACATTACATAACTGTATATAAACATATACACATTACATAACTTTATATAAACATTATACACATTACTTAACTGTATATAAACATATACACATTACATAACTTTATATAAACATGTACACATGCATAACTTTATATAAACATATACACATACATAACTTTATATAAACATATACACATACATAACTTTGTATAAACATATACACATACATAACTTTATATAAACATATACACATACATTACTTTATAAAAACATATACACATTACATAACTTTGTATAAACATATACACATTACATAACTTTGTATAAAGATATACACATTACATAACTTTATATAAACATATACACATTACATAACTTTGTATAAACATATACACATTACATAACTGTATATAAACATATACGCATTACATAACTTTATATAAACATATACACATACATAACTTTATATAAACATATACACATACATAACTTTACAAAAACATGTACACATTACATAACTTTATATAAACATTATACACATTACATAACTGTATATAAACATATACACATTACATAACTTTATATAAACATATACACATTATATAACTTTGTATAAGCATATACACATACGTAACTTTGTATAAACATATACACATTACATAACATTATATAAACATATACACATGCATAACTTTATATAAACATATACACATACATAACTTTATATAAACATATACACATACATAACTTTATATAAACATATACACATACATAACTTTATATACACATATACACATAAATAACTTTATATACACATATATACATACAAAACTTTATATAAACATATACACATACATTGCTTTATAAAAACATATACACATTACATAACTTTGTATAAACATATACACATTACATAACTTTATATAAACATATACACATTACATAACTTTATATAAACATATACACATTAAATAACTTTATATAAACATATACACATTACATAACTTTGTATAAACATATACACAGTACATAACTTTATATAAGCACATGCACATTACATAACTTCGTATAAACATATGCACATTACATAACTTTATATAAACATATACACATTACATAATTTTATAAAACCATATACACATTACATAACTTTATATAAACATATACACATTACATAACTTTATATAAACATATACACATTACATAACTTTATATACACATATACACATTACATAACTTTGTATAAACATATACGCATTACATAACTTTATATAAACACATACACATTACATAACTTTATATAAACATATACACATTACATAACTTTATATAAACATATACACATTATATAACTTTGCGTAAACATATACACATTACATAACTTTATATAAACATATACACATTACATAACTTTATATAAGTATATACTCATACATAACTTTATACAAACATATACACATTACATAACTTTCTATTAACATATACACATTACATAACTTTGTATAAACATATACACATTACATAACTTTGTATAAACATATACACATTACATAACTTTGTATAAACATATACACATAACATAACTTTATATAAACATATACACATTACATAACTTTATATAAATATATACACGTTACAAAAATTTATATAAACACATACACATTACATAACTTTGTATAAACATATACATATTACATAACTTTGTATAAACATATACACATAACATAACTTTATATAAACACATACACAGTACATAACTTTGTATAAACATATACATATTACATGACTTTATATAAACATATACACATACATAACTTTATATAAACACATACACATTACATAACTTTATATAAAAATATACACATTACATAACTTTATATAAACACATACACATTACATAACTTTATATATACAAATGCACTACATAATTATATAAACATATACACATACATAACTTTGTAAAAACATATGCACATAAATAACTTTGTATAAACATATACACATTACATAACTTTATATAATAATATACACTTTACATAACTTTGTATAAACATATACACATGACATAACTTTGTATAAACATATACACATTACATTACTTTGTATAAACATATACACATTACATAACTTTGTATAAACATATACACATTACATAACTTTATATAAACATGTACACATGCATAACTTTATATTAACATATACACATACATAACTTTATATAAACATATACACATACATAACTTTATATAAACATATACACATACATAACTTTATATAAACATATACACATACATAACTTTATATAAACATATACACATACATTACTTTATATAAACATATATACATACATAACTTTATATAAACATATACACATACATTACTTTATAAAAACATATACCCATTACATAACTTATACTTTATATAAACATATACACATTACATAACTTTATATAAGTATATACACATACATAACTTTGTATAAACATATACACATTACATAACTTTATATAAACATATACACATACATAACTTTATATAAATATATACACATTACATAACTTTGTGTAAACATATACACATTACATAACTTTGTATAAACATATACACATTACATAACTTTATCTAAGTATATACTCATCCATAACTTTATATAAACATATACACATTACATAACTTTATATTAACATATACACATTACATAACTTTGTATAAACATATACACATTACATAACTTTGTATAAACATATACACATTATATAACTTTATATAAACATATACACATTACATAACTTTATATAAACATATACACATTACATAACTTTGTATAAACACATACACATTACATAACTTTATATAAACATATACACATTACATAACTTTATATAAACATATACACATTATATAACTTTGCGTAAACATATACACATTACATAACTTTATATAAACATATACACATTACATAACTTTATATAAGTATATACTCATACATAACTTTATACAAACATATACACATTACATAACTTTATATAAACATATACATATTACATAACTTTATATAAACATATACACATTACATAACTTTGTGGAAACATATACACATTACATTACTTTATATAAACATATACACATTACATAACTTTATATAAGTATATACGCATACATAACATTGTATAAAGATATACATATTACATAACTTTATATAAACATATACACATGACATAACTTTGTATAAACGTATACACATTACATAACTTTGTGTAAACATATACACATTACATAACTTTGTATAAACATACACACATTACATAACTTTATATAAGTATATACTCATACATAGCTTTATATAAACATATACACATTACATAACTCTCTATTAACATATACACATTACATAACTTTGTATAAACATATACATATTACATAACTTTGCATAAACATATACACATTACATAACTTTGTATAAACATATACACATTACATAACTTTGTATAAACATATACACATTACATAACTTTATATAAACACATACACATTACATAACTTTGTATAAACATATACATATTACATAACTTTATATAAACATATACACATAACATAACTTTATATAAACACATACACAGTACATAACTTTGTATAAACATATACATATTACATAACTTTATATAAACACATACACATTACATAACTTTGTATAAACATATATACATTACATAACTTTATATAAACACATACACATTACATAACTTTATATGAAATATACACATTACATAACTTTATATAAACACATACACATTACATAACTTTATATAAGCAAATGCACTACATAATTATATAAACATATACACATTACATAACTTTATATAAACATATACACATACATAACTTTGTATAAACATATGCACATACATAACTTTGTATAAACATATACACATTACATAACTTTATATAATAATATACACTTTACATAACTTTGTATAAACATATACACATTACATAACTTTGTATAAACATATACACATTACATAACTTTGTATAAACATATACACATTACATAACTTTATATAAACGTATACACATACATAACTATATATAAACATATACATATGCATAACTCTATATAAACATGTACACATACATAACTTTGTATACATACATTACTTTGTATAACTTTATATAAACATATACACATTACATAACTTTATATAAGTATATACACATACATAACTTTGTATAAACATATACACATTACATAACTTTATATAAACATATACACATACATAACTTTATATAAATATATACACATTACATAACTTTGTGTAAACATATACACATTACATAACTTTGTATAAACATATACACATTACATAACTTTATATAAGTATATACTCATCCATAACTTTATATAAACATATACACATTACATAACTTTATATTAACATATACACATTACATAACTTTGTATAAACATATACACATTACATAACTTTGTATAAACATATACACATTATATAACTTTATATAAACATATACACATTACATAACTTTATATAAACATATACACATTACATAACTTTGTATAAACACATACACATTACATAACTTTATATAAACATATACACATTACATAACTTTATATAAACATATACACATTATATAACTTTGCGTAAACATATACACATTACATAACTTTATATAAACATATACACATTACATAACTTTATATAAGTATATACTCATACATAACTTTATACAAACATATACACATTACATAACTTTATATAAATATATACACATTACATAACTTTGTGTAAACATATACACATTACATAACTTTGTATAAACATATACACATTACATAACTTTGTATAAACATATACACATTACATAAGTTTATATAAACATATACACATTACATAACTTTGCATAAACATATACACATTACATAACTTTATATAAACATATACATATTACATAACTTTATATAAACATATACACATTACATAACTTTGTGGAAACATATACACATTACATTACTTTATATAAACATATACACATTACATAACTTTATATAAGTATATACGCATACATAACATTGTATAAAGATATACATATTACATAACTTTATATAAACATATACACATTACATAACTTTGTATAAACGTATACACATTACATAACTTTGTGTAAACATATACACATTACATAACTTTGTATAAACATACACACATTACATAACTTTATATAAGTATATACTCATACATAGCTTTATATAAACATATACACATTACATAACTCTCTATTAACATATACACATTACATAACTTTGTATAAACATATACATATTACATAACTTTGCATAAACATATACACATTACATAACTTTGTATAAACATATACACATTACATAACTTTGTATAAACATATACACATTACATAACTTTATATAAACACATACACATTACATAACTTTGTATAAACATATACATATTACATAACTTTATATAAACATATACACATAACATAACTTTATATAAACACATACACAGTACATAACTTTGTATAAATATATACATATTACATAACTTTATATAAACACATACACATTACATAACTTTGTATAAACATATATACATTATATAACTTTATATAAACACATACACATTACATAACTTTATATGAAATATACACATTACATAACTTTATATAAACACATACACATTACATAACTTTATATAAGCAAATGCACTACATAATTATATAAACATATACACATTACATAACTTTATATAAACATATACACATACATAACTTTGTATAAACATATGCACATACATAACTTTGTATAAACATATACACATTACATAACTTTATATAATAATATACACTTTACATAACTTTGTATAAACATATACACATTACATAACTTTGTATAAACATATACACATTACATAACTTTGTATAAACATATACACATTACATAACTTTATATAAACGTATACACATACATAACTATATATAAACATATACATATGCATAACTCTATATAAACATGTACACATACATAACTTTGTATACATACATTACTTTGTATAACTTTATATAAACATATACACATTACATAACTTTGTATAAACATATACACATTACATAACTTTACATAAACGTATACACATTACATAACTTTGTATAAACATGTACACATTACATAACTGTATATAAACATATACACATTACATAACTTTATATAAACATTATACACATTACTTAACTGTATATAAACATATACACATTATATAACTTTATATAAACATGTACACATGCATAACTTTATATAAACATATACACATACATAACTTTATATAAACATATACACATACATAACTTTGTATAAACATATACACATACATAACTTTATATAAACATATACACATACATTACTTTATAAAAACATATACACATTACATAACTTTGTATAAACATATACACATTACATAACTTTGTATAAATATATACACATTACATAACTTTATATAAACATATACACATTGCATAACTTTGTATCAACATATACACATTACATAACTGTATATAAACATATACGCATTACATAACTTTATATAAACATATACACATACATAACTTTATATAAACATATACACATACATAACTTTACAAAAACATGTACACATTACATAACTTTATATAAACATTATACACATTACATAACTGTATATAAACATATACACATTACATAACTTTATATAAACATATACACATTATATAACTTTGTATAAGCATATACACATACGTAACTTTGTATAAACATATACACATTACATAACTTTATATAAACATATACACATACATAACTTTATATAAACATATACACATACATAACTTTATATAAACATATACACATACATAACTTTATATACACATATACACATAAATAACTTTATATACACATATATACATACAAAACTTTATATAAACATATACACATACATTGCTTTATAAAAACATATACACATTACATAATTTTGTATAAACATATACACATTACATAACTTTATATAAACATATACACATTACATAACTTTATATAAACATATACACATTAAATAACTTTATATAAACATATACACATTACATAACTTTGTATAAACATATACACAGTACATAACTTTATATAAGCACATGCACATTACATAACTTCGTATAAACATATACACATTACATAACTTTATATAAACATATACACATTACATAATTTTATAACAACATATACACATTACATAACTTTATATAAACATATACACATTACATAACTTTATATAAACATATACACATTACATAACTTTATATAAACATATACACATTACATAACTTTATATAAACATATACACATTACATAACTTTGTATAAACATATACGCATTACATAACTTTATATAAACATATACACATTACATAACTTTGTATAAACATATACACATTACATAACTTTGTACAAACATATACACATTACATAACTTTATATAAACATATACACATTATATAACTTTGCGTAAACATATACACATTACATAACTTTATATAAACATATACACATTACATAACTTTATATAAGTATATACTCATACATAACTTTATACAAACATATACACATTACATAACTTTATATAAGTATATACTCATCCATAACTTTATATAAACATATACACATTACATAACTTTATATTAACATATACACACTTACATAACTTTGTATAAACATATACACATTACATAACTTTGTATAAACATATACACATTATATAACTTTATATAAACATATACACATTACATAACTTTATATAAACATATACACATTACATAACTTTATATAAACACATACACATTACATAACTTTATATAAACATATACACATTACATAACTTTATATAAACATATACACATTATATAACTTTGCGTAAACATATACACATTACATAACTTTATATAAACATATACACATTACATAACTTTATATAAGTATATACTCATACATAACTTTATACAAACATATACACATTACATAACTTTATATAAATATATACACATTACATAACTTTGTGTAAACATATACACATTACATAACTTTGTATAAACATATACACATTACATAACTTTGTATAAACATATACACATTACATAAGTTTATATAAACATATACACATTACATGACTTTATATAAACATATACACATTACATAACTTTGCATAAACATATACACATTACATAACTTTATATAAACATATACATATTACATAACTTTATATAAACATATACACATTACATAACTTTGTGGAAACATATACACATTACATTACTTTATATAAACATATACACATTACATAACTTTATATAAGTATGTACGCATACATAACATTGTATAAAGATATACATATTACATAACTTTATATAAACATATACACATTACATAACTTTGTATAAACATATACACATTACATAACTTTGTGTAAACATATACACATTACATAACTTTGTATAAACATATACACATAACATAACTTTATATAAACACATACACAGTACATAACTTTGTATAAACATATACATATTACATGACTTTATATAAACATATACACATACATAACTTTATATAAACATATACACATTACATGACTTTATATATACAAATGCACTACATAATTATATAAACATATACACATACATAACTTTGTATAAACATATGCACATAAATAACTTTGTATAAACATATACACATTACATAACTTTATATAATAATATACACTTTACATAACTTTGTATATACATATACACATGACATAACTTTGTATAAACATATACACATTACATTACTTTGTATAAACATATACACATTACATAACTTTGTATAAACATATACACATTACATAACTTTATAAAAACATGTACACATACATAACTTTATATTAACATATACACATACATAACTTTATATAAACATATACACATACATAACTTTATATAAACATATACACATACATAACTTTATATAAACATATACACATACATAACTTTATATAAACATATACACATACATTACTTTATATAAACATATATACATACATAACTTTATATAAACATATACACATACATTACTTTATAAAAACATATACCCATTACATAACTTATACTTTATATAAACATATACACATTACATAACTTTATATAAGTATATACACATACATAACTTTGTATAAACATATACACATTACATAACTTTGTATAAACATATACACATACATAACTTTATATAAATATATACACATTACATAACTTTGTGTAAACATATACACATTACATAACTTTGTATAAACATATACACATTACATAACTTTATATAAGTATATACTCATCCATAACTTTATATAAACATATACACATTACATAACTTTATATTAACATATACACATTACATAACTTTGTATAAACATATACACATTACATAACTTTGTATAAACATATACACATTATATAACTTTATATAAACATATACACATTACATAACTTTATATAAACATATACACATTACATAACTTTATATAAACACATACACATTACATAATTTTATATAAACATATACACATTACATAATTTTATATAAACATATACACATTATATAACTTTGCGTAAACATATACACATTACATAACTTTATATAAACATATACACATTATATAACTTTATATAAGTATATACTCATACATAACTTTATACAAACATATACACATTACATAACTTTATATAAATATATACACATTACATAACTTTGTGTAAACATATACACATTACATAACTTTGTATAAACATATACACATTACATAACTTTGTATAAACATATACACATTACATAAGTTTATATAAACATATACACATTACATGACTTTATATAAACATATACACATTACATAACTTTGCATAAACATATACACATTACATAACTTTATATAAACATATACATATTACATAACTTTATATAAACATATACACATTACATAACTTTGTGGAAACATATACACATTACATTACTTTATATAAACATATACACATTACATAACTTTATATAAGTATATACGCATACATAACATTATATAAAGATATACATATTACATAACTTTATATAAACATATACACATTACATAACTTTGTATAAACGTATACACATTACATAACTTTGTGTAAACATATACACATTACATAACTTTGTATAAACATACACACATTACATAACTTTATATAAGTATATACTCATACATAGCTTTATATAAACATATACACATTACATAACTCTCTATTAACATATACACATTACATAACTTTGTATAAACATATACATATTACATAACTTTGCATAAACATATACACATTACATAACTTTGTATAAACATATACACATTACATAACTTTGTATAAACATATACACATTACATAACTTTATATAAACACATACACATTACATAACTTTGTATAAACATATACATATTACATAACTTTATATAAACATATACACATAACATAACTTTATATAAACACATACACAGTACATAACTTTGTATAAACATATACATATTACATAACTTTATATAAACACATACACATTACATAACTTTGTATAAACATATATACATTACATAACTTTATATAAACACATACACATTACATAACTTTATATGAAATATACACATTACATAACTTTATATAAACACATACACATTACATAACTTTATATAAGCAAATGCACTACATAATTATATAAACATATACACATTACATAACTTTATATAAACATATACACATACATAACTTTGTATAAACATATGCACATACATAACTTTGTATAAACATATACACATTACATAACTTTATATAATAATATACACTTTACATAACTTTGTATAAACATATACACATTACATAACTTTGTATAAACATATACACATTACATAACTTTGTATAAACATATACACATTACATAACTTTATATAAACGTATACACATACATAACTATATATAAACATATACATATGCATAACTCTATATAAACATGTACACATACATAACTTTGTATACATACATTACTTTGTATAACTTTATATAAACATATACACATTACATAACTTTGTATAAACATATACACATTACATAACTTTATATAAACGTATACACATTACATAACTTTGTATAAACATGTACACATTACATAACTGTATATAAACATATATACATTACATAACTTTATATAAACATTATACACATTACTTAACTGTATATAAACATATACACATTATATAACTTTATATAAACATGTACACATGCATAACTTTATATAAACATATACACATACATAACTTTATATAAACATATACACATACATAACTTTATATAAACATATACACATACATTACTTTATAAAAACATATACACATTACATAACTTTGTATAAACATATACACATTACATAACTTTGTATAAATATATACACATTACATAACTTTATATAAACATATACACATTGCATAACTTTGTATAAACATATACACATTACATAACTGTATATAAACATATACGCATTACATAACTTTATATAAACATATACACATACATAACTTTATATAAACATATACACATACATAACTTTACAAAAACATGTACACATTACATAACTTTATATAAACATTATACACATTACATAACTGTATATAAACATATACACATTACATAACTTTATATAAACATATACACATTATATAACTTTATATAAGCATATACACATATGTAACTTTGTATAAACATATACACATTACATAACATTATATAAACATATACACATGCATAACTTTATATAAACATATACACATACATAACTTTATATAAACATATACACATACATAACTTTATATACACATATACACATAAATAACTTTATATACACATATATACATACAAAACTTTATATAAACATATACACATACATTGCTTTATAAAAACATATACACATTACATAACTTTGTATAAACATATACACATTACATAACTTTATATAAACATATACATATTACATAACTTTATATAAACATATACACATTAAATAACTTTATATAAACATATACACATTACATAACTTTGTATAAACATATACACAGTACATAACTTTATATAAGCATATGCACATTACATAACTTCGTATAAACATATACACATTACATAACTTTATATAAACATATACACATTACATAATTTTATAACAACATATACACATTACATAACTTTATATAAACATATACACATTACATAACTTTATATAAACATATACACATTACATAACTTTATATAAACATATACACATTACATAACTTTATATAAACATATACACGTTACATAACTTTGTATAAACATATACGCATTACATAACTTTATATAAACATATACACATTACATAACTTTGTATAAACATATACACATTACATAACTTTATATAAACATATACACATTACATTACTTTATATAAACATATACACACTATATAACTTTGCGTAAACATATACACATTACATAACTTTATATAAACATATACACATTACATAACTTTATATAAGTATATACTCATACATAACTTTATACAAACATATACACATTACATAACTTTCTATTAACATATACACATTACATAACTTTGTATAAACATATACACATTACATAACTTTGTATAAACATATACATGTTACATAACTTTGTATAAACATATACACATAACATAACTTTATATAAACACATACACAGTACATGACTTTGTATAAACATATACATATTACATGACTTTATATAAACATATACACATACATAACTTTATATAAACACATACACATTACATAACTTTATATAAAAATATACACATTACATAACTTTATATAAACACATACACATTACATAACTTTATATATACAAATGCACTACATAATTATATAAACATATACACATACATAACTTTGTAAAAACATATGCACATAAATAACTTTGTATAAACATATACACATTACATAACTTTATATAATAATATACACTTTACATAACTTTGTATAAACATATACACATGACATAACTTTGTATAAACATATACACATTATATAACTTTATATAAACATATACACATTACATAACTTTGTATAAACATATACACATTACATAACTTTGTATAAACATATACATATTACATAACTTTATATAAACATATACACATACATAACTTTATATAAACATATACACATCACATAACTATATAAACATATACACATACATAACTTTATAAAAACATATACACATTACATAACTTTATATAAACATTATACACATTACATAACTGTATATAAACATATACGCATTACATAACTTTATATAAACATGTACACATGCATAACTTTATATTAACATATACACATACATAACTTTATATAAACATATACACATACATAACTTTATATAAACATATACACATACATAACTTTATATAAACATATACACATACATAACTTTATATAAACATATACACATACATTACTTTATATAAACATATATACATACATAACTTTATATAAACATATACACATACATTACTTTATAAAAACATATACACATTACATAACTTATACTTTATATAAACATATACACATTACATAACTTTATATAAACATATACACATTACATAACTTTATATAAATATATACACATTACATAACTTTCTGTAAACATATACACATTACATAACTTTGTATAAACATATACACATTACATTACTTTATATAAGTATATACTCATCCATAACTTTATATAAACATATACACATTACATAACTTTATATTAACATATACACATTACATAACTTTGTATAAACATATACACATTACATAACTTTGTATAAACATATACACATTATATAACTTTATATAAACATATACACATTACATAACTTTATATAAACATATACACATTACATAACTTTATATAAACATATACACATTACATAACTTTATATAAACATATACACATTACATACCTTTATATAAACATATACACATTACATAACTTTATATAAACACATACACATTACATAACTTTATATATACAAATGCACTACATAATTATATAAACATATACACATACATAACTTTGTAAAAACATATGCACATAAATAACTTTGTATAAACATATACACATTACATAACTTTATATAATAATATACACTTTACATAACTTTGTATAAACATATACACATTATATAACTTTATATAAACATACACACATTACATAACTTTGTATAAACATATACACATTACATAACTTTGTATAAACATATACATATTACATAACTTTATATAAACATATACACATACATAACTTTATATAAACATATACACATCACATAACTATATAAACATATACACATACATAACTTTATAAAAACATATACACATTACATAACTTTATATAAACATTATACACATTACATAACTGTATATAAACATATACGCATTACATAACTTTATATAAACATGTACACATGCATAACTTTATATTAACATATACACATACATAACTTTATATAAACATATACACATACATAACTTTATATAAACATATACACATACATAACTTTATATAAACATATACACATACATAACTTTATATAAACATATACACATACATTACTTTATATAAACATATATACATACATAACTTTATATAAACATATACACATACATTACTTTATAAAAACATATACACATTACATAACTTATACTTTATATAAACATATACACATTACATAACTTTATATAAACATATACACATTACATAACTTTATATAAATATATACACATTACATAACTTTCTGTAAACATATACACATTACATAACTTTGTATAAACATATACACATTACATTACTTTATATAAGTATATACTCATCCATAACTTTATATAAACATATACACATTACATAACTTTATATTAACATATACACATTACATAACTTTGTATAAACATATACACATTACATAACTTTGTATAAACATATACACATTATATAACTTTATATAAACATATACACATTACATAACTTTATATAAACATATACACATTACATAACTTTATATAAACATATACACATTACATACCTTTATATAAACATATACACATTACATAACTTTATATAAGTATATACGCATACATAACTTTGTATAAACATATACACATTACATAACTTTATATAAACATATACACATTACATAACTTTGCATAAACATATACACATTACATAACTTTATATGAACATATACATATTACATAACTTTATATAAACATATACACATTACATAACTTTGTATAAACATATACACATTACATTACTTTATATAAACATATACACATTACATAACTTTATATAAGTATATACGCATACATAACATTGTATAAAGATATACATATTACATAACTTTGTATAAACATATACATATTACATAACTTTATATAAACACATACACATTACATAACTTTGTATAAACATATACACATTACATAACTTTATATAAACACATACACATTACATAACTTTATATAAACATATACACATTACATAACTTTATATAAACATATACACATTATATAACTTTGCGTAAACATATACACATTACATAACTTTATATAAACATATACACATTACATAACTTTATATAAGTATATACTCATACATAACTTTATACAAACATATACACATTACATAACTTTATATAAATATATACACATTACATAACTTTGTGTAAACATATACACATTACATAACTTTGTATAAACATATACACATTACATAACTTTGTATAAACATATACACATTACATAACTTTATATAAACATATACACATTACATGACTTTATATAAACATATACACATTACATAACTTTGCATAAACATATACACATTACATAACTTTATATAAACATATACATATTACATAACTTTATATAAACATATACACATTACATAACTTTGTGGAAACATATACACATTACATTACTTTATATAAACATATACACATTACATAACTTTATATAAGTATATACGCATACATAACATTGTATAAAGATATACATATTACATAACTTTATATAAACATATACACATTACATAACTTTGTATAAACATATACACATTACATAACTTTGTGTAAACATATACACATTACATAACTTTGTATAAACATACACACATTACATAACTTTATATACGTATATACTCATACATAGCTTTATATAAACATATACACATTACATAACTTTCTATTAACATATACACATTACATAACTTTGTATAAACATATACATATTACATAACTTTGCATAAACATATACACATTACATAACTTTGTATAAACATATACACATTACATAACTTTGTATAAACATATACACATTACATAACTTTGTATAAACAAATACACATTACATAACTTTATATAAACACATACACATTACATAACTTTGTATAAACATATACATATTACATAACTTTATATAAACATATACACATAACATAACTTTATATAAACACATACACAGTACATAACTTTGTATAAACATATACATATTACATAACTTTATATAAACACATACACATTACATTACTTTATATAAGTATATACTCATCCATAACTTTATATAAACATATACACATTACATAACTTTATATTAACATATACACATTACATAACTTTGTATAAACATATACACATTACATAACTTTGTATAAACATATACACATTATATAACTTTATATAAACATATACACATTACATAACTTTATATAAACATATACACATTACATAACTTTATATAAACATATACACATTACATACCTTTATATAAACATATACACATTACATAACTTTATATAAGTATATACGCATACATAACTTTGTATAAACATATACACATTACATAACTTTATATAAACATATACACATTACATAACTTTGCATAAACATATACACATTACATAACTTTATATGAACATATACATATTACATAACTTTATATAAACATATACACATTACATAACTTTGTATAAACATATACACATTACATTACTTTATATAAACATATACACATTACATAACTTTATATAAGTATATACGCATACATAACATTGTATAAAGATATACATATTACATAACTTTGTATAAACATATACATATTACATAACTTTATATAAACACATACACATTACATAACTTTGTATAAACATATACACATTACATAACTTTATATAAACACATACACATTACATAACTTTATATAAACATATACACATTACATAACTTTATATAAACATATACACATTATATAACTTTGCGTAAACATATACACATTACATAACTTTATATAAACATATACACATTACATAACTTTATATAAGTATATACTCATACATAACTTTATACAAACATATACACATTACATAACTTTATATAAATATATACACATTACATAACTTTGTGTAAACATATACACATTACATAACTTTGTATAAACATATACACATTACATAACTTTGTATAAACATATACACATTACATAACTTTATATAAACATATACACATTACATGACTTTATATAAACATATACACATTACATAACTTTGCATAAACATATACACATTACATAACTTTATATAAACATATACATATTACATAACTTTATATAAACATATACACATTACATAACTTTGTGGAAACATATACACATTACATTACTTTATATAAACATATACACATTACATAACTTTATATAAGTATATACGCATACATAACATTGTATAAAGATATACATATTACATAACTTTATATAAACATATACACATTACATAACTTTGTATAAACATATACACATTACATAACTTTGTGTAAACATATACACATTACATAACTTTGTATAAACATACACACATTACATAACTTTATATACGTATATACTCATACATAGCTTTATATAAACATATACACATTACATAACTTTCTATTAACATATACACATTACATAACTTTGTATAAACATATACATATTACATAACTTTGCATAAACATATACACATTACATAACTTTGTATAAACATATACACATTACATAACTTTGTATAAACATATACACATTACATAACTTTGTATAAACAAATACACATTACATAACTTTATATAAACACATACACATTACATAACTTTGTATAAACATATACATATTACATAACTTTATATAAACGTATACACATTACATAACTTTGTATAAACATGTACACATTACATAACTGTATATAAACATATACACATTACATAAATTTATATAAACATTATACACATTACTTAACTGTATATAAACATATGCACATTATATAACTTTATATAAACATGTACACATGCATAACTTTATATAAACATATACACATACATAACTTTATATAAACATATACACATACATAACTTTGTATAAACATATACACATACATAACTTTATATAAACATATACACATACATTACTTTATAAAAACATATACACATTACATAACTTTGTATAAACATATACACATTACATAACTTTGTATAAACATATACACATTACATAACTTTGTATAAACATATACACATTACATACCTTTATATAAACATATACACATTACATGACTTTATATAAACATATACACATTACATAAGTTTGCATAAACATATACACATTACATAACTTTATATAAACATATACATATTACATAACTTTATATAAACATATACACATTACATAACTTTGTATAAACATATACACATTACATTACTTTATATAAACATATACACATTACATAACTTTATATTAGTATATACGCATACATAACATTGTATAAAGATATACATATTACATAACTTTGTATAAACATATACATATTACATAACTTTATATAAACACATACACATTACATAACTTTGTATAAACATATACACATTACATAACTTTATATAAACACATACACATTACATAACTTTATATAAAATATACACATTACATAACTTTATATAAACACATACACATTACATAACTTTATATAAGCAAATGCACTACATAATTATATAAACATATACACATTACATAACTTTATATAAACATATACACATACATAACTTTGTATAAACATATGCACATACATAACTTTGTATAAACATATACACATTACATAACTTTTTATAATAATATACACTTTACATAACTTTGTATAAACATATACACATTACATAACTTTGTATAAACATATACACATTACATAACTTTGTATAAACATATACACATTACATAACTTTATATAAACGTATACACATACATAACTATATATAAACATATACATATGCGTAACTCTATATAAACATATACACATACATAACTTTGTATACATACATTACTTTGTATAACTTTATATAAACATATACACATTACATAACTTTGTATAAACATATACACATTACATAACTTTGTATAAACATATACACATTACATAACTTTATATAAACATATATACACATTACATAACTTTGTATAAACATATACACATTACATAAGTTTATATAAACATATACACATTACATAACTTTGTATAAACATATACACATTACATAACTGTATATAAACATATACATATTACATAACGTTATATAAACATATACACATACATAACTTTATATAAACATATACACATTACATAACTTTATATAAACATATACACATACATAACTTTATATAAACATATACACATACATAACTTTATAAAAACATATACACATTACAACTCTTTATATAAACATTATACACATTACATAACTGTATATAAACATATACACATTGCATAACTTTATATTAACATGTACACATGCATAACTTTATATAAACATATACACATACATAACTTTATATTAACATATACACATACATAACTTTATATAAACATATACACATACATTACTTTATATAAACATATATACATACATAACTTTATATAAACATATACACATACATTACTTTATAAAAACATATACACATTACATAACTTATACTTTATATAAACATATACACATTACATAACTTTATATAAGTATATATGCATACATAACTTTGTATAAACATATACACATTACATAACTTTATATAAACATATACACATTACATAACTTTATATAAACATATACACATTACATAACTTTATATAAATATATACACATTACATAACTTTGTGTAAACATATACACATTACATAACTTTGTATAAACATATACACATTACATAACTTTATATAAGTATATACTCATCCATAACTTTATATAAACATATACACATTATATAACTTTATATTAACATATACACATTACATAACTTTGTATAAACATATACACATTACATAACTTTGTATAAACATATACACATTACATAACTTTATATAAACATATACACATACATAACTTTGTATAAACATATGCACATACATAACTTTGTATAAACATATACACATTACATAACTTTATATAATAATATACACTTTACATAACTTTGTATAAACATATACACATTACATAACTTTGTATAAACATATACACATTACATAACTTTGTATAAACATATACACATTACATAACTTTTTATAAACGTATACACATACATAACTATATATAAACATATACATATGCATAACTCTATATAAACATATACACATACATAACTTTGTATACATACATTACTTTGTATAACTTTATATAAACATATACACATTACATAACTTTGTATAAACATATACACATTACATAACTTTGTATAAACATATACACATTACATAACTTTATATAAACATATATACACATTACATAACTTTGTATAAACATTATACACATTACATAACTTTATATAAACATATACACATTAAATAACTTTGTATAAACATATACACATTACATAACTGTATATAAACATATACACATACATAACATTTTATAAACATATACACATTACATAACTTTATATAAACATATACACATACATAACTTTATACAAACATATACACATACATAACTTTATAAAAACATATACACATTACATAACTTTATATAAACATTATACACATTACATAACTGTATATAAACATATACACATTGCATAACTTTATATTAACATGTACACATGCATAACTTTATATAAACATATACACATACATAACTTTACATTAACATATACACATACATAACTTTATATAAACATACACACATACATTACTTTATATAAACATATATACATACATAACTTTATATAAACATATACACATACATTACTTTATAAAAACATATACACATTACATAACTTATACTTTATATAAACATATACACATTACATAACTTTATATAAGTATATATGCATACATAACTTTGTATAAACATATACACATTACATAACTTTATATAAACATATACACATTACATAACTTTATATAAATATATACACATTACATAACTTTGTGTAAACATATACACATTACATAACTTTGTATAAACATATACACATTACATAACTTTATATAAGTATATACTCATCCATAACTTTATATAAACATATACACATTATATAACTTTATATTAACATATACACATTACATAACTTTGTATAAACATATACACATTACATAACTTTATATAAACATATACACATTACATAACTTTGTATAAACATATACACATTACATAACTTTATATAAACATATACACATTACATAACTTTGTATAAACATTTACACATTACAGAACTTTATATAAGTATATACTCATACATAACTTTGTATAAATACTTAGGGTGTGCAATAATAATGCCTCTGACCCACTTCCAGTTGTCGGATCTAGCTGAAATTTTGCATGTGCAAGGATTTATATCTCTACGGGTTATGTAGCAAATTACAGCTCTGAACTAGTTGTGGTTTCTGTTTTACGCGTGTTTTACCTGAGTCTTACGGTGATAATGCCCCATCATATGATCTTGTAAACCGCTGGCATCGTGAATTCAAACATGGCCGGAAGTCTGTGGAAACGGCCCCTAGACCTGGTCGCCCCCCGCTTCTGCCATTGATGATGTATGCGGAGACTTCAATGTTCACAACATGGTATGTTGACCCACTCAAACAAGACAGATGATGAGGGGAGGTTCTGTCATGATTTCTCCATTGCTTATAACCTCACTCAGATTGTTCTTGAACCCACCTGTGTGCCCGACAATGACGGCCGTATGCGAGTCTACTAGACCTTTTTCTCACAACTTGCCTTGAACTATGTTCAGTTTCTGTTCTGTCTCCTCTTGGATCTTCCGACCACTCTGTTGTATCAATTAAGATAAAAATGAAATGTAGTCCCCGGACGTACCTCTCCATTGTATAGTATACTGATACACTAAGGCTGACTGAGATAGCTTCTGTACATTTATATCGGATCTACCTCTGCGTTCCATGTTTAAAAAGGATGTGTTCTCTATAGTATCAGACCTGACGAAATGGTTAATTGTAGGTATAGACCGTTTCATACTCTCGAAAAAGCAGGGTTACGGAATCGGAGTGGAAAGGAGTCGGAGGTTTTAGCTGGAATAAGAGTCGGATTTCTAAAAGTACAAGGAGTCAGTCGGAATTTTTTATCCGACTTTGACTCCTTAAGTCCAATGAATTTATTTTTTTACATGGTTTTCCTGTTTGGTTTTACCATTTCTTTTAAATTACATTTTCTAACCAAACAAGGCACATTGCCACTTTGATGTAGGGGGCTGCTATCAGGGATCTAAGTTTCAGGGGTACTATGTAGGGAGTTTAGCAGCAAGATGTTTGTTTACATTACACTTGAACTTCTGCATGTCAGTACAGTTAGGGAAGCAGGAAACCGGAAGAAAATTTCAAAGTTTAGCAGTTCTGGGGAATAAGCTATTAGAGTAGAAGGCTTTCTTACACCTAGGGATATCTACTGTGTAGGGGTGGCACTTTGCTGCTTGTAAGGTTTGTCGGGGGTATTTTCATTGAGGAGGTACAAGAGCTTGTAGTTCGTCAGAGCATCCACCATTAAAATACTTGTAAAACAAGCAGAGGGATGCAACATTTCGTCGATCAGACAAAGGCTGAAGCTTAGATGACAATTCAGGACCTAACAGGTTGGCGACTCTCTTTAGAACACTATCCAGGAGCGAGAGATGCACCAACTGAAGTGTGCAGCAGTACTCGATAGATGGGTGAAGTGTGACTTTGTAGAGGTACAGGATACTTTCAGGCGTAAATAACTTTCAAGCACAGTAGCTAGAGACCATTTTCTTCGCAGCAGTCCTGGAAATGATCTCAATGTATTTATTCCAACTCATGTTCCCTGTGAACGTTAAGCCAAGGAGTTTGAATGAAGTACTTTCAGGTAATGTATCTTTAGCCATAACTATTGGTGGTTGGTAAGGTTTCATGTAATTATTAAAGGAAACGAGCTTTGTCTTGACAGCTTTGAACGTTACCATCCATTTCTGACCCCATTCCACTACAGAGTGAAGGTCTTCCTCTAGGGTTTCCGCCATTGCCTTAGATGTGTGCTCATTAGTTTCCCCCACGTGCCTGCTAT
The DNA here is from genome assembly GCF_053919585.1 of Euprymna scolopes. Classification (NCBI taxonomy): domain Eukaryota; kingdom Metazoa; phylum Mollusca; class Cephalopoda; order Sepiida; family Sepiolidae; genus Euprymna; species Euprymna scolopes. The sequence goes on from NC_136490.1 coordinate 84,018,392, forward strand.
AGAGCGTGATGTCATCAGCAAATATACCAATGTCAGAGACAATTTTATCCGGTAAGGATCGATCCCTGAGGTACACCTGCATTTATATTATATTGTTTGGACGTACGCCCATCGAGGACAACCTGGATTCTTCTCTCATTTAAGAAGGATTTAATTATGTTAAGTATTCGTCCAGTAATACCATAGATTTTATTTTTATGAGAAGACCATCGTGTCATACTCTGTCAAAAGCCTTAAATATATATAGGGCTACTGTCCTCCCCTCCCCTGCCTTATTCAGTGCTTGGTATATACGTTCAGAGATTACAGTTAGAATATCTGCAGTAGAACGGGCTTGCCTAAATCCATATTGATGGTCAAACAGAAGTTTAGCAGGTAGTGGACTAGAGCTTGATTAATTAAAGACTCAAATATTTTGGCGAAAAGCGGGATGAGATTAATTGGCCAATAATTTAATGGGTCAGTTCGTTTGCCAGAGATTTTATAAACTGGTACCACAGAAGCAATATTCCAGCTGTCAGGAAAGCAAGATTCGGTAAAACATTTGTTAAAGAGTTTAGAGAGAACTGGAGCAACCTTTTTTTTAATAGCACAGCTGGCATGAGATCAGGTCCACATGCTTTTGAGGTGTCTATGTATTTTATGGTATCATGTACTTGAGAAGTGGTGATTTTCAGATCATCTGGTATGGTTTCTGTCCACAGAGGAAACTCAGGGAGGAAATGGTTTGCTGGGTCCAAGGTAGAGTTTGAGGGAAAATAACGGGCAAACATGTTAGCTTTCTCAGTTGCTGTGCAAACAACCTCATGATTGTTGGATAGTGGGAGAATTATTGATTGCCCATTATTTACTACACTATTGTAGATTTTCCAGAAATCATGAGTTCCTAATTTCTGCGCTTCAATGCGTTTCCTGGTGGTTTCAGTATATTCACTCTTAGCTGTTGCTACTTCTTTCTTACAATTACTTCTAGTTTCTATATACTTTGTCTGTTTGTACAGGACTTATGCTGGATAAATCTACAATATGCATGTTGCCTCTTAGAATTGGCAGCTGCACAAGTAGAAGTAAACCATTGGGTAGGGTAGGGTTTGCTATAGAACTTCCGTGTAGGAACATATGCTTCAATTGCTGCTTTGAACCATTCAGTGGTCTCATTTGTGCACTATTCTACAGAAAGAGAAAATATATTTCCCCATACGATCGCTAATGGTATGGGTCATCTCTGATTTGATCTCTAATGGCATCCCAGTCAGCCTTATTTTAGTACGTTGTCGTTTTGAGCAATGGCTCTTCAACTTGGGGTCGAGAGTTTAGAGTGATTCTATCATTATCACAGCATGATCAGCATTCCTAAGTGGGCAATCAGCATTTGTTACAATCATCAGGATCTCTTGTCAGAAATAGATCCAGAAGTGAGGTTTGCTGGTCCTGGCGATCTGGGAGACAGGTCGGGAATGTTACTGTCTGTGTCAAGGAATGGGATATAGCAAAGTTATGCATAATGCTACTAGTTGTGTCAGTGAAGTTAGAAAAGCCAAGCAAATTTCTGTGGTGGGCATTAGAGTCACTAAATACATGTATTTTGGCACTAGTGTCAAGGGAGAGTGCTACATCTATGCTGTAAGAGACATAATTGATTATAGTACAGTCCTGGCTGGATGGAGAATAATAAAGAAAATACAAGTAGCTAACGCTATGTTGTAAATTTAGTTTAAAGCACATGAAGGCCTGGTCACCTGATTCTAGTTTAGATTCCCTAGACATGGGGAGGGTGTTACAAATATAGACTCCAAGTCCGTTCCTGTTAAAGTCCTTACGACAAAGTGTAAGATAACCAGACATGTTAAAGGTTAAAGATGTTAGAGTGGATGGAAAAGTGCAAGTTAGTTTCACTTAGAGCTAAGATATCTGGGGAGTTTGCTAGGAGAAATTATTCTACATCCTCTAAGATAGTTCTAAGTCCTCGGATATGTGTAAATCCAAGCCTCAAGGGAGGAGACGTGAGTGTGTGCCTGGTTTGAACATTGTTTTGGATTGAGCTATCATTTCATTCTATTTAGTAGTTTCAGATCTAGATTGAGGTGCTAGGCAAAACGCATGTGCATAGCCACCATCATGTAGACCATTAGTCAGCTCCTCATCCACAAGAATGTGAAAAAAGCACCCTGCATGACATGGCACTACAAATATCCCGATATAACACAACTGATGATAGAACAGCCGCTCTAAGCGCTATCAAAGGGCTTCTGTACTGTCAGTTGGAAACAGCAACCAGCAACTGTCAAACCGATACCCTCAAACTTGTCCGACAGGAGTGGACGAGTCCGATCATGTTAGCATATATGGTAAACAAGCACCCCAAAGATGCTCAGTTATAGGAGAAGGGAATAAGACAAATGTAGGGGACGGCATTCATTGCCCTAGTCAGGAAACAAGGCTAAGCACTGGGCATCTCTAATGAGTTCTTGTGGCTGCACCTCTACTCCTGGCTAATAGGCAAAGAAGGAATATGGATTATAGATAGGCAGAGCCTATCTACTCCTTAAGCAGTTTAGGTTTGCAAACTGGTGATTTGATCAAGTCACCAGCTCTAGGGAGGTTGTTGTCCAGAAATGAGGAGGCCTCCCTCCACTGTTTGGTGCCAAGACGTATGAGGTCAGTGGCACAGGTTTACAAATCAGAGTTTTCCTTATCCTAGATGTATGACCTAACAGATCTACTGGTCCATCAGCACTGAGAGGGTTTTCTTGCACCTGGTTGCATGGATAGTGAGTATTGATAGAGTTAGTATCTGCTTTGAAGTTATACTTCTCAGAATAGGATTAAGATTGGTTACGTTTTTAAAGGAGGTATGTATGAGTGTGGGGTGTAAATTAAAGGTGAATATCTACTAGGGTTAAGAAAAGATCAAATATGGTTTGTGGATTAGTGACTAATTGGAAAATGATAGTATAAGGGTTAGGGAGCATTTCGAAATGTGCTTTAGGTGTTAGATTTCATGGAAAAGATAATCACCTGTACTTTATCCCATCTAATGAAAGAAATATATAGTTGCTAGTTAATATAGATCACTTATAATCTGGGCACAAACTGTAGCTAACAGTTATCTATTTTATAGATATTCTATAGAGTATAAATATAGGTTAAGCTAATGTACCCCTTAGCAATAGAAATCTACAGATGTTTAGTATTTATTGATTTTGATTTTCCTACTAAAGTTTAGGACCGGAAGCTAAACCCTCCTCCCAAGGTACATGCAGAGTATGTGATTTTATATTGGCTTGGGCAGAAGAGTTTTTTGTCCAGTTGAAACAGGAGAGATGATATACTTACAAAAATACAGCATTAATATACAATATAGATATACAGGGATTTGGGGAGGATTTAAGAGTATAAGGATTTTTAATGTGTATCATGCAAAACAGACAGGAAGGCGTCTTGGAGGCAAAGCACTATCCCTTTAAAGCAAACATTTAGAAATAACATTTGTTTTAGTAACATATATCAGTAACAATATAACTGTGGCCAGTATAGGCCTTATATTGGTTTTGCTTTTATTTTTGGAGATATCTCATATTTTGTATTGTACTTCATCAAGATATTTCGGTCTGTCAAATATTTGCAAATCCTGTCTAGACAGCTGTTTTCATTTTGGTTGTGATGTCACACAAGATCAATGAAAGTTCTGTCTTTGAGTGAGATTACTGTAGATTACATTGGATAACAAGCAGATTGTAATCTGAAAGTTATCCAGTGGAATTGCCAAATTGGATTAGTTCAGGATCAATCCGGAATTACAATTTTATCTCCCCCACCCCAAAAAATAATGGGCATAAATCAATAAGAAGCAACCCATGGCACTATAGCCTTTTATGGCTTTTTCTTTTTTTGTTTACAAAGGAGTCACCACTTATCAATGCCCAAAGGTCACTCGAGGATAATGGTTAATGAGTGTACAGAAGTCAATGACACAATATCCTAGTAATTGTTAGTAGTGGAAATTTGGTAAATTGGATTACTTAAGGGGATGGCTCATCAAGAATTTGTTTATGTTGGACTTGAATATGATCAAATTATAGTCAGCTGGAAAGCAGGAAAATGGAAGAGAGTTCCACAGGCATGCAGTTCTAAGAAAGCAGCTTTGTTCATGGAATCTACGTTTAGGATTAGGCACAGATAAAGAGTGGGGGAAATTATTGATAGCGGTTTCAGCTAGACGAGTGTTTTTCATGAAAGTTTGGTGAGGGGGTACCATAGAATGGAGCTCAGACAGGCACCTGCCATGAAAATAGAGATAGAGTAAAGACAGGCTCGTAATTTCTCTTCTGTGGGAAAAGGTTGCAGAGAAGAGAAAAGGGCATCCCCACCAGGTTACGAAGTCTATTTTGAACTTTGTCGAATTATGATAAAATGTTTCCAGCAGTTCCTTCCCAGATTTGACAACAGTACTCCATCTCTGGATGTACCTGACTCTTACTTAGGTAGAGAATTGCATCAGCAGTGAGATATCTACTAGAGCGCTAGAAGGATCCCACCATTTATCCAGCCCAGAAGCTTGTCAAAACATGGAGCCTCCCCAAGACGAGAGCCATTCATTTCAATTGATGCCAGATAGGAGATCAGAGTGTTGTGGTAGGGATATCTCCAGAGAAGACCCTAATCTACCTCATATGTGCTTCTGGGTTGCACTTGCTTACACCACCGCATTTATATTTGCCCTCTATCGCCCTCACAACAACAGAGTTACTATCTTTAAGAGCATATCTGCGAAAATTGACCACATCCTGTCTGCTAATATCCACATTTGCGGTGACTTCAATGTTCACAATGTGGAATGGCTGACCCACTCGAACAAGACAGATGATGAGGGGAGGTTCTGTTATGATTTTGCCATTGACCTCACTCAGATTGTTCACGAACCCATCTGTGTGCTCGATACTACCGGTCAGTATGCAAGCCTTCTAAACCTTTTTCTATCCACTTCCCCTGAGCTATGTTCATGTTCCATTCTATCTCCTCTGGGATCCTCCGACCACTCAGTTGTATCAGTTAATATAAAAATGAAATGTAATAAGTCTTCAAACGTACCTCTCTACCGTACTGTATAAAGATACTCTATGGCGGACTGGGATAGCTTCCGTACATTTATATCTGATCTACCTCTGCATTCCATGTTTAAAAAGATGTATCCTCTATAGTATCAGACCTGACCAAATGGTTAATTGTAGGCATAGACCGATTCATACCATCCAAAAAATTCCAACAAAAACCTAACAGCCAGCCATGGTTCTCCCCAGAATGTGCTGCTGCCATTGCACACAGAAATCACTTTTTCCATAGCTACCAACATAATAGATGTACTGAGACTAAAGCTGCTTTCAGGACTGCCAGCAACCACTCTAAAAGAGTAATAAAAATACAAGAGAGCTATATGCCTAGTGCGTTTAATCCAAAGTAGCTGAGCAGCGGCTTGGTCCCCACCAGTTTTGGCAAATAGCAAACAAGATCCTGAACAGAAGCATGCGTTCTATCCCAACCATTATCAATGGACCTGAGATCATCTCGTCAGCATTAGACAAGGCCAAAACATTTGCCAAGAACTTTGCCATTAATTCTACCCTATGCGACGAAGGCCATCAACTCCCCGTATTTCCTTCTATAACAGACACCAAGTTATGCAACATACAAATATCTGTGCATGAAGTTACCAAGCTAATCAAGAACCTTGATTCCAGTAAAGCAACTGGTCCTGACGACATTCCAATTATAGTGTTGAAAAAGCTTCAACCAGAATTGCCCCCATACTTAAAAAACTGTTTAAGCGTTGCCTTAAGGAGAAGTGTTTCCTAACACCCTTGAAAACCTCATCAGTATGCCCTGTATTTAAGAATTCAGGTGATAAGTCATCTCCCTCTTAGTGCAGACCAATAAGTCTTTTTTGTGTCATGAGTAAGCTGCTGGTATCCATATTAAATAGAGAAGTAGTCAACCACCTCACCAAAAATAACCTTCTTAGTGACATGCAATATGGTTTCCATTCTGCTAGATCTAGAGCAGATGTGTTAACGGTTATATCTCATAGGATTAGTGAATTTCTTGACAAAGGCTTCCTTTCTAGGGCAATCGCTCTTGACATATCAAAGGCCTTCGATAAGGTATGGCATATAGGCTTACTTCACAAGATTTTCACGGTATAACTGGAAATGTTTTCTCAATAATTAAATCATTACTCTCTGATAGGCTTATGAGTAGTGGTTAATGGGCAGAAATCAGGGGCCCATAGTATTAATGCTGGAATCCCTCAGGGGGTCCATCCTGGGCCCAACTCTCTACCTGATCTTCATTAATGGTCTCCCAAAACACATACTAAAATCATTCGTTGACACCTATGCTGATGACACGACCATCTATGGCCAAAGGCTGTAAATGGCAAAGTTCTCTCTGATTCTCTCTCCTCTGATCTTGAGCGCGTGGTACAGTAGGGGGAAGAGGTGACTGGTTACTTTTAATGCATCTAAAACCAAGCTCCTATCTTTACATCATCAACGCTCTGATCCCCATCTGGCATCAATTGAAATGGATGGCTCTCGTCTTGGGGAGTCTCCATGTTTTGATAAGCTTCTGGGTTTGACCTTTACTCCTGATCTGAAATGGAACACGTACATCAAGTCTGTTGCCAAGGATGCTGGTAAAATGGTGGGATCCTTCTACCACTCCAGAAGATATCTTACTGCTGATGCAATTCTCTATCTATATAAAAATCAAGTACGTCCAAGGATGGAGTACTGCTGCCACATCTGGGCAGGAGCTGCTAAAAACAGCCTATCCTGCTTTGACAGAGTACAAAATAGACTTTGTGGCTTAGTGGGGGATGCCCTTTTCTCTTCTCTGCAACCTCTCTCCCACAGAAGAGATGTTGTGAGCCTGTTTTATCGTTACTTACATGGCAATGCTCGTTTGACCTCCAATCTCTCATCCCCCCTCGCCAATCTTTCACGATAAACACCCATCTAGCTGAAACCACAGTCAATAATTTTCCCCACTCTTTATCTGTGCCTAAATCAAAACGTAGATTCCATGAACAAAGCTTCTTTCTTAGAACTGCACGCCTGGGGAACTTTCTTCCGTTTGCCTGTTTTTTTTCAAGTCCAACATAAACAAATTCCTGATGAACCACCCCCTTAAATAAAACACTTAATCAATCTCCAATACTAAGGATTACTATGATACTATCCCATTGATTATTGTACATGCAATAACCCTTATCCCCGAGTAGCTTCCGGGCCTTCATAAGTGGTGACCACTATGTAAAAAAAAAAGAAGAAAACCAATTCGACTCTGCTCTTGAGGTTCACTTTCTCAAATATCTGTGGGCTTAGAGGTAATATAGTCTTACCTTTTAGTAAACTCCTCAGATATCTTAGCATTAAGTGAAATAAACTTACACTCTTCAATCCCCTCCAACTTCTTTAACATTATAGGATACCTCCTTCTTTAACGTAAGGTCTCGGATAGATGTATGCACGGGCTTAGTGTCTATATTCATAGCACCCTCCAGGCTTTATGTGCTTTCGACTAACATTTCATCACTGCGTTAATTACTTACGTTGTTTCTACCGTTTTTCCTCAAGTCAGGATTGTACCCTAATCGATCATGTCTCTGATAGTATAGATGCAGCACTCTCCTTGGATAGTAACGCCCAAATACATGCATTTCGTGACTTTAATGTCCACCATAAAAATTGGCTTGGTTTCTTAGGTTACACACATGCAACTGAACGCTCCACCAATAGCTTCTCTATAGCCCATTATGTCACATAGACAATAATGTTTCCAACTGGCCTACCAGATCGTGAACCTCAGCAGGTTTCACTTCTAGACTTATTCCTCACCACAGTATCTGAGGATTGTGCGACTAATGCTCACAGTCCACTTTGAAACGCAGACCACCTCGTGGTATCAGTTGACATCACATTTAAATCCCAACCTCAAGGTGAGGAATCATTGCTCAAAACCAAAAAAAGTACTACAACAGGACTTACTGAGAAACCATTAGACAACATATCTGAGATGCCCCATGGACCGATATCTTCTCTCTTCCTTCTGAACAGTGTGCCAATGAGACAACTGAATGGTGCAAAGCAGGAATTGAAGCACATGTTTGCGCACGGAAGTATTAAAGCAAGCCCCACTCACCCCCATGTTTCATAGAGAGTGTGTGGCTGCTATGGCACAGACAGCATGCATTCCGCCAGTTTGTACGTCATAAGTCAAATACAAACAGGCAAAATTTATAGATGCTAGAAACGGAAAAGGTGGAATTACTGTCCTGGCGATTGCCTCTAACTTCACCTTAGAGCCAAAAAACAACTCCCTCCCAAATTTCCCTATGACAACTAAAGCCGCATTAGATGATGTAAAAATCACCCCTTCTCATGTCTGCGATACATGATAACATCCAAGTCCTTTGACAAAGTCTGGCACAAAGGGCTGCTAATGAAAATTAAATCGTACGTTATAACTGGACGTATACTAAATATAATTAGATCCATCTTCGACAATAGAAGCATACAGGTTGTCATTGATGGACGTACATCCAAGCAGCATAACATTAATGCGGGAGTGTCTCAGGGGTCGATCCTTGGACCATTATTATTTCTGATATTCAAAAATGACTTCGCTAATAATATTGTGTCCGAGATGGGTATATTTACTGATGATACAATGCTCTATAACATGCATTAGGGCAGAACAGATGTAAATAAATCTAAGACAATGGAAAAATCATTAGAAAATGATCTCCAGACCATAGTTGAATGGGGACGCAAATGGATGGTAACATTTAATGCTAGGAAAACTAAGCTGCTCTCCTTTAACAATTACAAGAACCTCTCAAACCGCTTATATCGATGAAAAAAAAAACACCCTACCTGAGAATTTTACCTTTAAACTCCTTTTTTGGGACTATTTTACCATATTTTACTTTGTGGGCAATATGAACTGGAACAAATACAAAGCGGACATTGCAAAGACTGCTGCAAAGATGGTGGGTTCCCTCTATCAAGCTAAAAGACTGCTCACACCTGAGAGTATGCCATACCTCTACAAGGCCGCCATTTGCTCATGCATGGAGTATTGTTGCCACATCTGGGCTGGTGCATCTACCACTAGTATCTCCATCTTGGATAGGTTCCAAAAAAAAGTTGTCAATCTAATCCGTCCCACTTTATCAACTAAGCTCCAGCTCTTGTCCCATCGTCACAATGTTGCATCTCTTTAATGGAATGTTTTCTGATGAACTCGTTGCACTTGTACCCTGTACATATCTCTGACAAACCCGTTTAGCAATAAGATCTCCCCCTTTCACTGTTGAGGTTCCTAGATGCCAAAAAGCTTTCTATTCTAATAGTTTCTTCCCTTGAACAGCTGGACTTTTGGAATTCCCTTCCTGCTACCTGCTTTCCTGGTCGTAATGATATGCAGAAGTTTAAATGCAACATAAACCGACATCTTGCTAATCTTTCCTAGACAGAATGTGCTGCTGCCACTGCGCACAGATATCACTTTTTCCACTGCTTCCAACATAATAGATGTATGGAAACTAAAGCAACCATCGTAAGAAAGTAATAAAGAATGCAAGAGTGTTGTATGCTCAGTCCATCAAGTAGCTTAGCAGCGGCTTGGTTCCCACCAGTTTTGGCAAATAGCAAACAGAATCCTGAACAGAAGCGTGTGCTCCATCCCAACTATCATAAATGGACCTTAGGTAATCTCGTCAGCATCAGACAAAGCCAAACTCTTTGCCAAGAACTTTGCAGCTAATTCTACCCTTTGCGGCCAAGGCCGCTAACCCTTAATATTTCCTCCTGTATCAGAAAACCCGCTATGTGATATACACATATCTGTACATGATGTTACCAAGCTAATTAAAAACCTTGATTTCAGTAAAGCAACTGGCCCTGATGGTATTCCAATTATAGTACTCAAAAAACTTCAACCAGAACTAGCGCCCATACTTACAAAACTGTTTAAACATTGTCTTAAGGAGAATTGCTTCCCAACACCCTGGAAAATCTCATCAGTATGCCCTGTACTTAAGAATTCAGGTGATCGCTCATTCCCCTCTCAGTACAGGCCAATAAGTCTCCTGTATGTCATGAGTAAATTGCTGGAATCTGTGTTAAATAGAGAAGTAATCAACATCTCAGCAAAGATAACCTTCTTAGTGACACACAATATGGTTTCTGTTCTGCTAGATCTACAGCAGATGTGCTTACAGTTATATCTCATAGGATTAGCGAATCTCTCGACGGAGGCAACCTTTTTAGGGCAATTGCTCTTGACATATCCAAGGCCTTTGATAGAGTATGGCATAAAGGTTTACTTCACAAGATCTCCAGCTATGGTATAGCTAGAAATGTCAATTATTAAATTATTTCTTTCTGATAGGTTCATAAGAGTAGTAGTTGATGGGAAAAAATCAGAAGCTCACTGTATTAATGCTGGAGTCCCTCAGGGGTCCATCCTGGGCCCAAATCTTTTCCTGATCTACATCAATGATCTTCCAAATCACATCCTTACATCATTTGTTGATATTTATGCTGATGACACTACCATCTATGGTAGCACATCTAAGACAGTAAACGACCAAGTTCTCTCCGATTCTCTCTCCTCTGATCTTGAGCACGTGATACAAGTGGGAAAGGAGTGGCTGGTTACTTTTAATACATCTAAAACCAAGCTTCTCTCTTTACATCATCAACGCTCTGATCCCCATCTGGCATCAGTTGAAATGAATGGCTCTCGTCTTGGGGTGGCCTCAAGTTTTGACAAGCTTCTGGGCTTGGCCTTTACCGCTGATCTTAAATGGAACAGTTACATCAAATCTGTTGCCAAGGCCGCTGGAAAAATGGTGAGATCCTTCTATCGATCCAGTAGATATCTCATTGCTGATGCAATTCTCTATTTATATAAGAGCCAGATATGTCCAAGGATGGAATACTGTTGCCACATCTGGGTAGATGCTAGAAAGGACTTGTCCTGCCTTGATAGAGTTCAAAATAGACTTCGTAGCCTTGTAGGAGATATCCTTTTCTCTTCTCTGCAACCTCTGTCTCACAGAAGAGATGTTGCAAGTTTGTCTCTGCTGTATCGTTATTTTCATGGAAAGTGTTCAACTGAGCTTCAATCTATGGTCCCCCCTTGCCAAACTTTCACAAGAAACACTCGTCTAACTGAAAACACTATCAATAATTACCCCCATTCGTTATCTGTGCCTAAACCTAAATGTAGATTCCATGAACAAAACTTCTTTCTTAGAACTGCACGCCTGTGGAATTGTCTTCCGTTTTCCTGCTTTCCAGCTGACTACAATATGGTTGTCTTCAAGTCTAATGTAAACAAGTTCTTGATGAGCCGTTCCACTTGTTAACAAATTTACCAAATTTCCATTACTAACGGTTACTATACTGTCCAATTTCTACCGTACACTTTTTAACCCTTATCCTCGAGTGGCCTCTTGGCCTTGATAAGTGGTGATGCCTACGTAAAAAGAAAAAAGGCATCTGTCCATCAAGTTGAGGCTGCCATTTTGGAAGATCGGCGCATTACTATTCGCCAAATAGCCCAAGATGTCCAGATTAGTGCAGGATCTAGGGAAACTATCATTCATCACCATTTGCATATGCATAAGGTGTCTACCAGATGGATTCCCAGGTTGCTCACACCATTCCAGAAGCAAGAACGCGTCGAGTGATCGAGGATGAATTTGGAGATGTGCCAAGAAGATGAGTCAAAGTTTTTCAAAAGACTGATTGCACAGGATGAAACATGGGTCCATCACTATGATCCAGAGACCAAAGCCCAGTCAATGCAGTGGAAGCACTTGGACTCACCACCTCCAAAGAAGGCAAGGGTGCAGCCCTCCGCTGGCAAGGTCATGCTCACAGTTTTCTGGGACCAGGACGGAGTAGTGATGACAAATTTCCTGGCAAGGGTACCACAATTTACCAAATTTCCATTACTAACGGTTACTATACTGTCCAATTTCTACCGTACACTTTTTAACCCTTATCCTCGAGTGGCCTCTTGGCCTTGATAAGTGGTGATGCCTACGTAAAAAGAAAAAAGGCATCTGTCCATCAAGTTGAGGCTGCCATTTTGGAAGATCAGCGCATTACTATTCGCCAAATAGCCCAAGATGTCCAGATTAGTGCAGGATCTAGGGAAACTATCATTCATCACCATTTGCATATGCATAAGGTGTCTACCAGATGGATTCCCAGGTTGCTCACACCATTCCAGAAGCAAGAACGCGTCGAGTGATCGAGGATGAATTTGGAGATGTGCCAAGAAGATGAGTCAAAGTTTTTCAAAAGACCGATTGCACAGGATGAAACATGGGTCCATCACTATGATCCAGAGACCAAAGCCCAGTCAATGCAGTGGAAGCACTTGGACTCACCACCTCCAAAGAAGGCAAGGGTGCAGCCCTCCGCTGGCAAGGTCATGCTCACAGTTTTCTGGGACCAGGACGGAGTAGTGATGACAAATTTCCTGGCAAGGGGTACCACAATTACAGGAGCCTATTATGCTTCACTTTTGTGGAAATTAAGGGAAGCTATCAAAATCAAGAGGCGGGGCAAGATCAGCAAAGGTACCCTCCTCCTGCAGGACAATGCTCTGGTCCACAACTCGCATGTCGCCAGATCAGAAGCATGGGCGTGTGGTTATGAAATCCTTCCCCATCCTCCCTACTCTCCTGACCTTGCACCCTCTGACTTTCACCTCTTCCCAGCCATGAAGTTGTTTTTGAAAGGAAAGTGTTTCCCAGATGATGCAACCTTGATTTCTGAAGTCACATCATCGTTGGACAACCAACCTGGGGTGTTCTACAAAAACGGTCTCCAGAGCTGCATCAAACGATGGGAGAAATGTATAACTCTGGGTGGTTCCTATGTAGAGAAAGACTAATAACTGTGCCAAGTTTTGTTGCCCTACTGTTATGGGAAGTGGGTCAGGGGCATTATTTATTGCCCGCCCCTCGTATATACGTATTACATAACTTTATAAAAACATATACACATACATAACTTTGTATAAATATATACACATACATAACTTTATATAAACACATACACAACTTTATATAAACATATACACATTACATAACTTTATATAAACATATACACATACATAACTTTGTATAAACGTATACACATTACATACAGTGATGATCATATTTATTGGCACGGTAAAATAAAAGTTAAATTTTGTCTAATAAATTCTACAAAAGGGATTAAATTAAAGAAAATAACAAAGTATATTATGTATTTTTAACTGGCCTTTCCGAAGCAGCAATCGGATTTTAGAAAAAAATAAATAACAAAGGAACAACAAACATAATTGCAAAAAACCCTTGTTCAAAATTATTGGCACGGCTTTGTTTTTCTTTTAGTATCAGTATAATATCAATCAATTTCCGGTTTACGTGCTTTCTGAACTTTTTTATAGCCATATTATGCTTGTTTAACGCTAATTCAGTGAATAATTTTTTTCAGATAATTTTTAGATAGCGATTTATTTAAACTATTATAAGTGACTAAATTATAATTTTCAATCGCCATGGTTAAAACTAAGGAACACAGCGAAGACGTTAGGAAGCTTGTTGTAGCATGCCATACCAATGGGGAGGGCTATGATAAGATTTCAAAGAACCTAAACCTTCCCAAATCCACTGTTAGAACCATAATAAACAAGTTCAAATCGCAAGGCCACGTTATGAGTTTAGAGGGTAGAGGGAGAAAAAGGATTCTTTCCCCAAGAGATGAACGGAAAATTGTTCGACAAGTATAACAAAACCCAAGGATCTTTGTTGGGGAGATTGTTGATGAACAGAGCACCTCTGGAGTGAATGTATCTCGACATACAGTTGTTAGAGTTTTGAAGAGAGCTGGTTTAAAAGCATGTCGTCCGAGAAAGACTCCCTTATTGAAGCCTATGCACCTGAAAGCAAGGCTAGCCTTTGCAAAACGTCATATTGATAAAGATGTTGCATTCTGGAAACGTGTTCTATGGACTGACGAAACGAAAATAGAGTTATTTGGCCATAATAAAGTGTCTTATATTTACAGAAAATCTGGCGAAGCTTTCCTGCCTAAGAACACCATACCCACAGTGAAGCACGGTGGAGGCAGTTTGATGTTTTGGGGATCCTTTGCTGCCTCTGGACCAGGGCGACTTGTTAAGGTCACAGGTAGCATAAAAAAGGAAGATTATGTTAAAATATTGGATGAAAACCTGAAAGACTCTGCTAAAGAGCTCTCACTTGGTCGTCGTTGGTGGTTCATGCAAGATAATGACCCAAAGCATTCGGCTAAACTGACTAAGAAATGGCTTGAGGACAATCATATTAATGTTTTGGAGTGGCCATCACAAAGCCCAGACCTTAATCCAATTGAAAATTTATGGAGAACATTAAAATTGAGGGTAATGCAAAGGAAGCCTAAGAATCTTATTCAATTGGAGGATTATTGTCAGGAAGAGTGGGCTAAAATTACTACTGAAGAGTGCAACAACTTGGTTGTAAACTATGAAAAGCGACTGAGGAAGGTAATCAAGGCCAAAAGCTATACAATTGATTATTAAATAAATCGTGCCAATAATTTTGAACAAGGGTTTTTTGCAATTATGTTTGTTGTTCCTTTGTTATTTATTTTTTCTAAAATCCGATTGCTGCATCGGAAAGGCCAGTTAAAAATACATAATATACTTTGTTATTTTCTTTAATTTAATCCCTTTTTTAGAATTTATTAGACAAAATTTAACTTTTATTTTACCGTGCCAATAAATATGATCATTACTGTAACTTTATAAAAATATATACACATATATAACTTTGTATAAACATATACGCATACATAACTTTATATAAACATATACACATACATAACTATATACACATACATAACTTCGTATAAACATATACACATTACATAAGAATAGAAAAACAAAATAAATAATTCCAAATATACTTAATGGATAGTCAATAAACTATTCAATGCCGTTGATTCTTGAAAAAAAGTAAATGAAATTAAAATTAAAATCTTGTTAAATTATTTTTTATAGATTATAGTATCATTCTTAGACATTTGTTTTATTTTACGGTATGTAGATAAAGTGTGTGTCTGTGCATATCTTTAGGTCTTCTATAATAATAAATTGTAAATTGTATACTAATATTTCATTGTATTAAATGGCCATTTTTATTTGCATCTCAATAATTGTTGAGCATTTTGATAAATCATATGTATAAACTAACAAACCAGCCTTTCTTAAATTACCTTTATTTTTTTTACACATTTTCAGGTTTAACATTGGATTTTGATGTTGATCTTTCAAAGACGCCATTGATAGGTCATAAATATATAAATATTGATATCCTTCATCATGGAGATGAAGAAAAACCTGTGAGTCTTTTAGCTGTTACTCGAAAATCTTCAACAAACATTGATTGGGATTCATCGTGGAAGAAACCACATTTGTCACAAGTAAGTTTTTATTTTTTACTAGCATGCCCGGAGTTTCCTGGTTTAAAACATATTGTTGGGTGGGGGCTTTAGTTACATACAATTTAAGATACACCGAATATCCTAATTTAAGATACACCGAATATCCTAATTTAAGATACACCGAATATCCTAATTTAAGATACACCGAATATCCTAATTTAAGATACACCGAATATCCTAATTTAAGATACACCGAATATCCTAATTTAAGATACACCGAATATCCTAATTTAAGATACACCGAATATCCTAATTTAAGATACACCGAATATCCTAATTTTAGATACACCGAATATCCTAATTTAAGATACACCGAATATCCTAATTTAAGATACACCGAATATCCTAATTTAAGATACACCGAATATCCTAATTTAAGATACACCGAATATCCTAATTTAAGATACACCGAATATCCTAATTTAAGATACACCGAATATCCTAATTTAAGATACACCGAATATCCTAATTTAAGATACACCGAATATTCTAATTTAAGGTACACCGAATATCCTAATTTAAGATACACCGAATATCCTAATTTAAGATACACTGAATTTCCTAATTTGTTACAAAAAGTAACAATGATTCTATTACAATAAATAATTTAATTATTAAAACACATTTTATTTAATGTAATATGCAAATGAGGTTACCTATGAAATGTATATATAAAAATTACACTGAAATAAAAGTGTATATAAGTCCGTTTTCAGTATGAAAATTAATTTGTGAAACAGTGTATTATTTGTATATATATTAATTAAATTGTGAATGAACAGAAATACGATTTCATTATAATAGATGAAATTGAATTCATTGTGAAGAAACAGAAAAGATGGTGGGTTCATGATTTGTTTGATAAACGTTGCTGATTTTGAAAGAAAAACATGCTGTCATATTAAGAGAGCAGACTTGGTGGCTAATCATGTGTTACATATGTTAGATACTGGCTATATACAGTCATATTTATGTTTGTATAATATATACGCACCATGTGTCATCATAGTGGTGTATATCTAGTCACCAAAGCATGCCTCTTTATGTATGCATAATCTTGATTCATTGTCATGAGTGTATATAATGTAACAATGTGTCAACTATAAATGCGGTGGGTGTAGGCGCGGATGTTTAACCCAAGGACAACTGTCCTTTGGGTTAAACACTTGAATACTTGAAATAACAGGATGAAAAAACATGACCATTTGATAATGGTCTACTTACCGCACCAAATACTTTTATGCATGCATGATGCACAGATAAAGGGATATACCTTGAGTTCCATGTTGGTTCCTTTGTTTGCCAGCAGTTTGCACTCAACCTGAAGCTCTGTAATGTAAGATACTGCCACCTTCTAATCATGCAGTTAAAGGCACGAAAACTTCTTATTAAACTTTAATTATATTTTATTTCACTTCTATGTCCCATGCTGTTTGACATTGCAATTCTCACATTCTCCTTACTAGTTTTTTACGTCTTGGTTGTAAACATCTTAGCTCTCAAGATAATCTATCATCAAGTAAAAACAAAACCCAACTCTTCTCTCGATTTTTAATCTGATATAAGCAAAATATTTCTTTGTTCCCAGAATTTAATTTCATCATCTTTTTGTGTTTTGCAAATAAGATTAATTTTTGTTATTGTTTTGTTTCTTAATTTAGACCGATTGTCATTTGTTTACAATTCCGTTCTTGTCATTTTTGTTTATTGTTTTTTTTTTTTCATTTACTCCAAACTTTTCTTTATTTAACCTTTCATTATTTGTTTCAAGTATTTATTTTGTTTCTTTTTAGCTTAGCTATGAAAACTGCATTGCTAAACTAGCTAATGTACTCAATAATGGTAAGGCCTTAATCTGCTACAGAGATGATTTCTTTATAAAGATAGTGGTTCACTTCAATGACTTAAAATTCCAGTTTGTTTCTAAACGGTTCAGTTCTTTGGCAATTGTTTCTTGAAATGCAAAATTTTCTTTTTGGTCTAAAAATTCATTGTGTCACATTTGCCTTTGAGCACATTTAGTTGATTACAGAATCTTCAGGAAAGAAATTACCTTTGTCACTTTCTCTTGTGAACTTTTCTAATCTTAAAAATGATTTCTCCTGTCATCCTTCGGGGAAAAATCGTTAGAAAAACTTGTTTTAATTATGTTTTTAATTTTCTGTTCAATTTGATGTTATCTTTATGCAATTACAAGCTACTGGATGTTTTGTATTATGTAATTAGCATATTATTCATGTTCACTTTCTCTCGTGCACTTTTTTAAGTCTTAGCAATAATTTCTGTTATTCAGAATTATCTCTATTTTTTTTTTATATATCTTGACTTCACTATTTCTCTTGTCCTTCATTTTTTTTAAACTTGGTGACCTTCTTTTGTGTTTTGTTCATAAGTTTGTTAATAAGAAATTTCCAACCCTTTGTAAATATGTTGTATTGTACACCAGCAGTTAACAGGGTAAATATGCTCAAACACAATGTTAGGAAATAACTTTTTTTTTATTATCACATAACACAATGAATGACAAAAACAAATACAACGTATGTACAGGGTGGAACAGTATAATTTGGAAAAGAAAACCACACTAAAGCTTTATTTTAAAACTTTGATTGAAAAAAATTACATCAGGTAACTTGATTATGTAGTAGAGCTGACATCTATTCAATGTAGCCGCCTTCAGCCTCAATCCAATATGGGTCCAGAACTGGTAACATGCAGGAGCTCAGCGAATACTCAGCTGATGGTGGTGATCAGGCTGGCTTTGGTGTTGTAAGAGGCGATGTTGGTGATGTTCTCGATGTATGACCAAGGTTAGGTCGGGAAAGGAGGGGAGGCAGTAAGAGAAGGGTACAAAGTCGTAGCACTCCTCTGAAGCTAAACTTGGGTGTCTTTGAATTTGTAGCCAGCGCCGAGTCCTGCTGCCATGCCTAGGGTCTGCCAGCGGCCACCTGATTGTACTAGACGATCACCACACTCTTCAGCACATCCAGGTACACTTTGGTGTTGACTTTCAAGCCAACTTCGGAGATGTGAGGTGGCATGATGTGGCCCTTACTTGAAACAACATCAACGACTATAATCATGGCTGGAATATTCGTTATGCCCTCAAGCATTGAACCATCTGGATTTGCATTTTGAGGGTGATGGCAATGGTCCTGTTGTCATAACTTGGATCAGTAGCAAGCATGAGTTGTACAGCAACGCATCTCTGATCTCGCTCGTTGAAAATTGTCACTTTCAGACATAATAGAAGGCTCCTATCGCTCATTGGATTTGCATACAACTAGCCAACTAGTAGATGGTCTGCAACAAAAAAAGGAAACCGAATTTCATCAAATGGAGATGGAATCATGTCGTCTTTTCTAGGGCAACAATCTTATTGTTGCACCCTATATATAAAAAATATTTTAAAAATTTTAATTTATAAATAGTAAGCATCACAATTGATTTTCTTTAAATGAAAATATAATAAAACTAATTTTTAACATTTTTTTCAGTTTGGCTTTAGCAAATCATTTTCTTTAATGAAAAAATCATTAATCAAAAATTGAATTTCTAACAAATAAGAAATTATTTTTTTAATTTTGTTGCATTATTTTTTTACCCAGACTAGAACCCGTGACCGTCTCATTAAATCCTTGACCTGTTTTGGTCAGAATGTTGGTTTTCTAAAGAGCCCATCTGTAAGTTGATTTTTTTTTGTTTGCTTTATTCTTTAACATGTATCAGAAAATGAGAATGTAATTTTCATAATAATAGCTAAAAATGTGTCTAAATAATGAAAATTTTTGTCAGCCAAAACTTGTGTTTCAGTCTAATGTTTGTACTTTCTACTACTGTTATTAAAAATAGAGTTTGATTTGGGTAATTTGAAATATTCAATCAATGATGAAAAGGCTTCATTAAAATAATTTTAGAAATAAAAGGAGAGAAAGACAAAGAAATTAACAGTCATAATGAAGAGGAAAGAACTAAAATAACTACTTTGCTCTAACAAATATTAGCAGGAGTAATTATGATAATTAGTAACATCAAAAACTACTTTGAATGAAGCTATAATTATATTATTATAAAGGAGAGCATCACAGCTAATTATATATTAACTCTATAGCTTTTTATCTCAATTTCTTTAGTTATAGCTCTGCTCTCACTACTAATTAAACATTATTGGGTTAACGTCCTATATAAGGCATTCCACTTGATCAAATCACTATTTAGTACATCAACTAATGCAACTTCCTCTGATGGACTGTTTAAATATAGCCAGAAATCTATTTCCGGCTTCTCAATTCTATTTGAGGCAAATCAGAAACCACACTTAATCAAGTAAACAACCTCTGCTTACTAGTAAATTTCAATCCCCATCTGTTCATTTGTGTCTATCCTCAGGATTCAAAAGAACAGTCAGTATCAATTGCAAATATGAAAATCTTATCAATAAAAAACAGAGGACTTTAATCCTAACCCTAACATTAATCCTTGAATCAAAGGAAACTGACGACACACATAATAGGGTCAACACTAAAAATGAAGCCTTCACCAGATCTGTGAAAATGTCTTCTAATATACAGAAAATCTCAAGACAAATTTTGTAATTTCATTGAAATCGAAGATGTTTTAAATTACATCACATAATCATTTACTGTATCATTTGGCACCTGATTATAACTAGAGAAACATATTGGATTATTTCACACATGTAATCAAACCTAATTCAACCTTAACTTTTCTCACAAGTTACATATAAAAATGTAAGTGAAAATTGTTTGCATGCTTTTTTCATGCTAAAATTGGACAAACTCTTGTAATATTTAACATGGTCAGTCATAATAGATGATGTTGTGGTCATAGGTTATCTTGATTCATTTGAAGGTCATTTAAAGTCACCTAAATTCAAAAAATAAAAGTCTTTTCTCTCACTATTAAGAAAAGATTTTTTTTCTATTAGATTCATGTTCAAATATTTTATTTGTAATCAATTTATTTTTACAATTATTTTCTGCATGCAATTTCAACTAGGATAGTAGAAGCATAAATAAAACTCTGATTCATATAAATTACAAAAAAACTTCAAATATGTGAAAAAAAAAATAAACAGAGTTTTTAGAAAACTGAGAGATTTTGGTATTTTAAAATGTCTATACAAAATTCAACTGAATCCTGATTTTATGGAATATTCAAAGAAAAAAATGTAAACATTTATCATCTGAGAAATTCAAAGAATATTTTTTAATTGTTAACAAATAAAGTGAACAATATCAGAATATTTAATTGTACAAGTTTTTGTATCTTTATGTAAAAAAATATTCTCTAAAAAGACTTCTTATAGTTGTTTACATTCATTTAATTGTGGCAAGTAAAAGTAGAACTCGATTGGTTTTAAAAATAAAATCTTACCTGAACCACATCAGAATACTATTTTCATAATGTTCATATATGTGAATACCATGGTGATTTTTAATTTAGGTGATATTTAACCAATCAAATGATAATTTGGAGCATGAATCCCAACAATCACCAGCAACACCATCAGCACCACATCCAACTCATCATAGTCTTACATCAAGTGAAAATTCTTCCCTCCATGAAGTTTCATCAAGTAAGTGTGTGTCTTCTTATATTCTTTGCTATCTGCTTTCCTTGGTATTTGCCTTTATAACATCTGATTTGTCAGAAAATGTTATGAAACAACCTTGTCACCGTTTATTTCTTGTTTCAAGTTTTAATTTGTACGATGTCATGTGGAGAAAGAAATAATGTCAGAAATTGGTGTGGAAGAAAGTAATAGATCAGTGGCTAGCATAAGACCACCATCACTGATATGTATGGAGAATAATTTATTGGCAAACTGGAAGTTGCTTAAACTAAAATGACATAACTGTTCCATTATTACGTATTAGAAGAGACAATCATTACAATACCAGATGCTACTTTTGCTTCGTATGCTGGGAGACAAAGCATTGAAAGTCTACTACGGGTTTCAGTTTTTGACACTCAAAGATGAAAGGACACCCACCAAAATTATTCAGGCAATAAATATGCCATCGGGGAAATAAATGAAACGTATAAGCAGTACATTTTTCACACGAGAAAACAAGGACAATCAGAGACAGTGGAATCTTTTATTACAGTGCTTTGAGCATTAGTAAAAACATGTAATTTTTGTGACAATTTCATTTCATCAGTACTCAGAGATCAGGTAGTGCTGGGAATACACAACCACCAGACACAAACTGAGTTATTATTAATAAGACAGGGGTACCCGGCGTTGCTCGGATGTTTCGAGGTGTGTGCGGTTTTGAGTAAATCAAAACAAAAGAATAAAAAAAATCGTTGCCCGGGTGTTTGTTTCCGGGGTGGGGATTGTTTTAAAAAAAAAAAGGTGATGTTAGGTAAGTAGGAAGGATCAAACCCGGAGTATTGGGGCGAAGTTGGAAAATTAAGTGTGAAAAAAAAAAAACATGCAATGTTAACAACTCGGCCACCAAGAAAATCCATTTTAGGTGTTTATGAAAAAAAAAAAAAGACTACAGTAGGTCAGCATGAATGTGAAAATATAATGTGAATTGTCCGGCATGCTAACCACTATGCCACGGAGCACTGCAACTGAGTTTAGTGATTTTAAGTAACTTAACATGAAGGAAGTGAACGGTTCTATTAAATTAAATTTTGAATAGAAAAAGGTACACATTCTATAATGAAAAAGATTAGAAACTTCCCATAAGAATTTCCTATCAGAGTTTTAAAACATTGACCTGACAGGAATATGGGTGGAGTGTGGACAATACTTATGAGACTGCCATGCTGATAATTCACAGCAAAAAATAACTATAAATAATAATAGAAGGGAGAATTGGCTTTCCTATTTGTATAAAGCTCTTGGATACACAATGTTTGATGTTCTACCCTCTGGTGCTAATATATATAGATTGTGTGGGGAACCTACCCGTGAACATCCTACATAAAACTGTCCGTGACTAAAGCAAGAAGAAGCTAAGTTCAGACCAACCACTGCCAAGGTTTGTCCTTGCGACTTATTTATTGTCATGGCAAAACATAATTTTATTGGGAACTGAAGCCTTTTAAATGGAATTGTTGAATCTGATGGAATAATTGGTATTCTAGGAAGAAATGTCAATTCGCCTGTAGCTACACCAGTCAATATGACTGCTTCTATCACATGAGGTTGCATTCGTGTTACACATAATCTTGTTCCATTGCATAGTCGTGGAGCATCAAGGTTTCTGAGTAACACAATTGGACATCCAGATTTCAGTTTTAATTTGTGTGGTGGCATACCAGGTAATTGCAAGGAATTTAAAAATTCTGTAGGGTACTGTACAGCATGGTCATTATCTACAGTAGAATCTAGAGAAGTGTAAATTTGTTCCTCACCTGGAATTTCATCAAGCAGTTGGTCGTTGATGATGTGTACCATATCATTTTTTGGAGCTAAAATTGCTCTTTCTGTTAGCCATTGAGGATTAGTATAATTTGCAGCTATATTTGGGTAAACTTTGTTACAAAGTTCTGTGAGTGAGGAAACAATTAATCCAATACTTGAAGTAATTACAATTTTACCATGTTTGTCTGTTGGAATTTTGCCATCTCCAATTTGTAGAAGTATGTAAGCTGTCTGAAAATGCTACAGTACAGTCCAGAATCCTAAGGCCTGAGGAAGTGAACAAAGTTGATTTCAGACCCAAAAGAAAGACATTGGCACAAACTGAGAGAGAATGTAGGACGTATGCACTGTGTCATGGGCTGAGTAAAGAGTTATGTCCTGCATTTGGCAAGACATATTATAAATGTAACAGGAAAAACCTTTTGCTGTCAAATGCAAATTATCAAGAAAAAAGGTGCAGACTGTTAAAACAACAATATGACCATGAAAACGACAGTAGTAGTTGTTCAGACTATGGACAGGTAGACAGCGTAATAATTAAGGAAAGGGTTAATGCTGTAAGTCAAGAGGTGATAAAAGTGGAAATGATGGTGAAAGAAAAACCAATTGCCTTTCAGCATGACAGCGGCGCGTCAGTAAATATACTAAATGAGAAGCACGTGATGTGAAAAACACCGGAACATTCAAATAAAACTCTTGTCATGTGGAATGGAGCAGAGGTGAAGTCACTGGAGGAGTCAAAATGATAAACCCCAAAACTGGACAAAAATATGCATTCAAGGCAAATGAAATCCAGAAGATGGCACTCATCACGGTCAACAATGAAAAGTTCAAACCCCTAGTCTATATCAAAGTTTCCCAAGTGGATGAGTTCAGCAGCCAACACTCAGACAGCATTATCAATGAATTCAAAAATGTATTCAAGGAGGAATTGGGTCAGTTGCCAGAAGAAGTGCATTTGGAGGCTGATTAAGGAGTACCATCAAATGTTGCAGCAGCAGTAAGGAGAATACTAGTGGCACTTAAAGACAAGCTGAATAAGAAACTGGTAGAAAAAAAAGTTATTTAAGTTATGTAAGTGAGTCAACATCATGGGTGAATGCATTAGCACTAGTGGTTAACAAAAATGGAAATCTACAGATATGCATAAACCCAAGACCACTACATAAAGCTCTTAAAAGGGAACATTTTCAATTATCTACACTGGACAATCTACTGCCCAAACTGGCTGACAGCAAGGTATTTTCAACCCTGGATCTACAAGATGAATTTTGGCATATAAAAACTTGACAACATTTGCTACGCCATATGGTCGGTTTTGGTGGGAAGTTTTACCATTTGTGATTGCTCCAGCTGAGGAGATATTTCAAAAGGCCCTCTTTAACAATGGTGTCTGATTTAGAGTGGGTGATTAATAAAGCAGATGATCTTCTAGTGATTGGGAGAAGCAACAGTCGATCATGACATAAAACTCATAAAACTGCTGCAGAGATATCATGATCATGAGATGCGATTAAATGCTGGAAAATTGAACCTACGACAAACATCTATATCTTTCCTGGGTCACATGATAACTAATGACAGCTTACTTCCCGATCTTGGGAAGGTAAAAACGATAAGAGAGATGCCGTACCCATCATACATGAAGGGAGTGCAACGATTGGATTGATTTGTGAACTACCTGGTAAAATTTCTGCCACACATATCCGAACGTGATGGCCCCAATTCAAAACTTAGTGAAGGCAGATATGCCGTAGACGTGGATCCAAATTTATGAGGAGGCTTTTGGGAAAATGAAAAAGTTAGTGAGTGAGGCACCAGTATTAAGGTATTACGACCCCAACAAATCGTCGGTCATTCAATGTGAGACAAGTGAGAAGGGCATAGGGTCTGCAAGAAGGTCAACCCCTAGTCTATATCAGCCATGTGCTTACCGACACAGAAACCCAGTATGCACAAATTGAAAAAAAACTGGTAGCAGTAGTCTATGCATGTGAAAGGTTTCATCAATATACGTTTGGTCGGCAGATAACAGTACTGACCTAGCATAGGCCATTGGAAGCGATAATGAAAAATAATGCAAAACATGCTGATATGACTACAAGCCTACGATGCTACAGTTCTGTACGGTTCGGTAAGATGTTTCTTGCAGACACACTATCAAGGGCATACATCCATGGCGTGAACCATGAAGGTGTGGACAATAATATCAAGGAAGCCGAATATATTTCTGTAACAGAAAGAAGGCTGCTCGAACTGCTCTCAGCCACAAAGGAAGACAAAAGCATGCAGTAGTTACAGCAAGTAATTGCCGAAGAATGGCCGGAAGACAAAATACATCTTGACCCAAAAGTGAAACCATACTTTAGTATGCGAAATGATATGACGGTACAAGATGGGTTTCAGAGGAAATCAGGTTGTGGTTCCAATTACCCCCAGGGCTGTTGAAAGAAAAGCTGCATTCTACACAACTAGGAATAGGAGGATAGAGAATGCTTGTATTGGCCAAATATGAACAATGACATCAGAGACTATGTCTCAAAATGCCTCACATGTAGAAAATATGAACAATGACATCAGAGACTATGTCTCAAAATGCCTCACATGTAGAAAATATGAAGTAGCCAATACAACAGAACCATTAAGGGTCCATGAAGTTTCTGACAGACCCTAGGCGAAAATGAGAGTGGATCTCTGTAAGTTTGCAGACAGAGACTATCTCTGCACAGTTGATTATATGAGCAACTTCTGGAAGATCGGTCATCTTCAAAATACAGAAGCAAAGACAGTAATAACTAAACTTAAACACCATTTTGCATGACATAGAATACCAGATCAGGTGGTAACTTATAATGGGCTTCAGTTTAGTAGCCAGGATTTTTCTATCTTTGCAAAAAAGTGGTGTTTTACATACACACCTGTCAGTCCATACAGTAGCAAGGCAAATGGCAAAGTAGAATCTGCGGTGAAGATGACAAAGAACTTTTTCTAGAAAGCAAGGAAAGATAAGGCTCATCCATACCTAACAATGTTGGATCACAGGAATACGCCAGCTAAAGGTCTCTTATCACCAGCTCAGAAGTTGATGTCAAGGAGAACAAAAACACTTTTTTCAATTAGAGACGATTTACTCAAGCCGGAATTGCCCAAGAATCTAAAAAAAAATTGATGAGGTGAGGCAGCAAAAGGCAAGAACGTTCTTTCAACCATAAAGTCAAACCACTTCAACGATTGCATCCTGGAGATGTAGTGCAGATGAAACCACACATAAATGGTCAAAAAGAGTGGAAGAAAGTAATTGTATTGCAGAGATTTGACGAGCGATCATATCATGTAAAATGGCGGGGAGTAACATCGACAGAATAGGGTGGACTTGAAAAACTGCAGAAGCACCCCCACTTACATCATTGATTCACCAACCATATGAAGCGCAGAGCGAGATACCAGATAATGAAGGATGGGGTACAGAAAAGACAGGTAATGCGAAACCAATTCAACATGAAACTGAAATGAGAGAAAAACTAAACGCAGCACCATCCCCAACAAAACTAAGCCCGAAAAGAGTGTGGACAACACAGTCAAGAAGAGTAGTAAGAGATCCTGTGAAATTCAAGGATTTCACAACATAAAAGTGAAAGGGCAGAATAGTTCCTGTTAGACAAGGGGGTAGTCAGCTCAATGAATGCTTAGATCACTATACTTTACAAATTATAGTTAATTTTTATCAGACTTGTTTTTTTTTGTCCTTAAGAAAAGATGTTGCATGAGGAACTGAACCAGGGTTTACACCGTTTAGAGTTAGAGCCCTTGGTGGTTACTTGTGAGCAGTGAAAAAATAAAGACACTGCTATGTCAAAGCATATTGGTTGTTGTGTTGGATTTAATCTGTTGGCATCCTAAGTACATATCATGACACAAATTATAAAAGTTAATTGACACAAATCACATGTGAAGCAACTTTTTAATGATACTAACATATTTTAACTCATTTCTGAAATTGAACACAAAAAGTGAGGTGAAAACATTGCAACTGTTTCATATATTATTATGGTGCATTTCAATTCTAGTTTGTTTCAGTTCTAATGGAATAGTTTAGAATACTATCACATAAACCTGTTAAAAACATCTTTTTATGCAGCAGTAGTTACATATATTGAAATGTGCTTACTTAAATAGAATGTGTGTGCTTATTAAGTGTCAATTTACATTGCAGGTGATGCCTTTTTTGGTGATCCAAATGGAAATGAACTCATGTTAACATTTAAAGGCTTTGATTTTCTTGACAATGAATTGGAAGAAGCTGAGGTAAGTATACTTTAATAATGTCAACATGAATTATTTCCTTTTCCTTTTATATAAAGCAAATATGATTATTTACATTCAGTATTCTTTTTCTATCAATTTCTTTCATCTAAATTAATTATTTTTGTTAAATATGCATTAGTGACTTTATATGTTTTTTGTTTGTTTTTAAGCATTTCAACTATCTAAATTCCCAGAACACATAGTAACATTTTAACATTGTAAACATTTTAATTCTCAGAGATATTATTTTATAAGTTAGATTCTATTTCTTCATTTAAAATCATACAAATCTATTTCAAGATAAGCAAATTATTTATGTGACCAGTTTCTCTGATTTTTAGACTCACATGAATTTATATTTTCATAAAAGAAAAGTTCTTATCATATTCTCTCTTTCTCTCTCAGACACATAATTCTATTCATAAAGAAAATTTTTTTTAAATATCTATAAAATTGCTTTTCAGGCAATAAAGACACATTTAAGCAGTAGTCCTTAACTTGTGGTAAATTTCCTATAGTATAGATTTGCTAATTCTATTTTTTTATGAAAATAATTGTAATAAAAAATGTTTTGGAACTTAACAATTTGTATTTTATACTTCTTATAGACTGCTAATGATGTAGTAGTCATATAATTTTTATGGCCATTGGAATTTGAACGTTGTTTTCTTTCTTTGTGAATTTTACTCTTTCAACAATGTCACCAACATCACACTGAAAAAAAATGGCTGCTTTTGCTTTAAGTTGATTATTCACCATTTCTTGAAATTTCTGAAAAAAAGTAAAATCTATTTTATTATGGTTAATGCATTTAATTGGGTCAGAGTCAATTTACTTTAAATATTTCATATTAAGTCAAAATATGATTATCCACTAAGTCAATTAAGTCAATGTATATTAAAAACAACATGGCGTTTATATGTTTAGAAATGTTTTTCATTCATATTCAGATTGAATTTCCATATGACTAAAATAAGGAATAAGTTATTCAAATCATAAAACTTATTAAAAATTACTTTTTCTTTTAAATAATTTTTATTGCTTAAAAAATGTTTGTTCAATTTCATATATATTTTCAGGCTTTTGATAAATATTTCTTTGAAAAGGTGAGAGTTTATATGTGTTTCCACTGAAATTGAATAACAAATTCCAATTTCACACAAATGCCAAAACCTTATCCAAGATTGCAAACTATTCCAGGTTTTAATGGAATTTTGTTTTGTTATTTCCCTCAAATTAACCTTTTTTCTGCTTAGTGTAGGTTTCAACAATTATGAAAAGTACAACCTGTTCTAGCTTTTTTCCCTTTTTAACCATTTAATTTCCTTATAGCCTTTTACATTTTTATCATTTTATAAGTTTTTGAATAATATTTGAAATTATTATTAAGTGCAAAATAACAAAATTTAACAACCAAAACAAATATTTTAAGGAAATTTTCGAATATCCCTATTTTTGAGTAGAACATGAATTCAGAAAACTATATAACTTATGATAAAAAATGTTCATTTAATGCCATGTGTAAATATATTAAATACTATTATATAAAAACTACAGTTAATCTTTTTTGAATTGTTTTTTGTTGAATTGTCAATGACTTCAGATTCATCTGTAATATTTTTCTCATGATTTAATTGAAGGAAACTTCGAAATTTTAAAGTTCATCACATTTTTGTATGTTTTTGCAGTCCAAATGGATGTTGCACTTTGTTTTTCCCTCTTACAGACAATTTTTAGAGTGACATCTTTAAAACTGAGTTTTTATTAGTACAGTTCGATATGTGTTGCTTCATGGAACACATATGTATAAATATATATACTGAGTTAAGGGCATAATAGATTCACTGATTGATATAATAATTAAGTGATTGATTTCGGCCAGAAATTTCGCTGCTAAGGGGTCAAAGTTCAACGATTTGACCTTTGAGAACTCTACCAAACTCCTCCGACAATTTTGGGTCTACACACTTGAAATTTTAGAGGTAGGTTTCTTGGACATGAATCTAACTTAATAACTTGATTTGAGCCCCAAAAAATAAAATTTAAGGGGTCATAATAGGGATCAAAGTTAAAAAAATTAACCCTTTTTTTGCTCAGCATACACCTCCAAACACCCGGGCAACGCCGGGCTGAAATGCTAGTATATATATATATTTTTAGCTAATTTGATAATAAAAAGTACATGTGTAAAACATATAATAGATTGATTGTAAATATTTAATGATGCTATCCTGTCGAATGCTGGTGCCACCACGTTTTTTTTTTTTTTGTAATTTTCTGTCTGTGTTGGGGAGGGGGATATGATTTTTCTTACATATCTACCCTGATAGTTTCAGTTCTCTTTGTTTTGTATAATGTTCTTTCTATGTTTTTGTATGTTTTTATGTTTATGCAGCATTATTCTATTTCTATTTAGCTGTGTAGTGTTGGATAGTGTCACTTAGCTCTGTGGTTGCTTCGTCACTTAATGATTTCATTAATTTTGCATACAAAATACATGTTAAACACGGCAGTTATAAAATGACATGGAAACTTTAGTTCTTCTATCAAATTATCCTTTTCTTGTCATTATCATCCTTCAATGAATGCTTTATGTGTGGTTTTATACAAAGTATCTGAGTTCTTTTGTTCAGTTTATGAAGGATATTACCTAAGTTTTTTTTATAAGTTTATATATATATATAAACTTATAAAAAAAACTTAGGTAATCTAGTCTCAAGGCGCTGTTTTATCAGGTATCTCTTTCTCTATTGATCGTGTTTGTTTTTATAATGCCAGATATTTATAGAAATTGTCTCACTGGGCGCCTTTATCACATCCTGATTAGGCAATTCTATGTCTTCCATTTTTTTTCAATTTTTCTCTTTATCTCAAATAATGCATACTGTTATATTCTAAATATTGTTTTGTAATGTTAATAGTCTTTTTATTTTTTTCTTAAGATCATGCATATACCGTACTGTTGTTTTTCTTTATACATTTAATAATTTTGTCATATTTTGTACACCTTAAACATTAAATCATCCATGATTGGGACTCGTGCCATAGGTTTTCTTATAGGAATATAGGCTATGTTCTTTTTTCTGCTTTTTAGTTCCTTTAACATCCTTTGGTCAATCTATAGCAGGTCATGTATCTGGCATCCTTTGTATTCCTTGGGGCATAGTGAATGATCGTAAGTGAGTGACAGATCTATTTTCTTGCTTGTGCTGTTAAAATTTTCCACATGCTTGGCAAATTATCGGTCTGTTGTTGCTTGGGATCATCTCCTTCATTAATTTTGCTTTCAATTTCCTGAAGCTCTGTCATCTTTTTTTCATTCATTGAACATTCTGTTATGTTTTTTTTTTTTGTTTTTTTTACATAGGCATCACTACTTATCAAGGCCAAGAGGCCAGTCGAGTATAAGGGTTAAAGAGTGTACAGTAGAAATTGGACAATATAGTAATCGTTAGTAATGGAAATTCGGTAAATTTGTTAACTTATATGGAACGGCTAATCAAAAACTTGTTTACATTAGACTTGAAGACAACCATATTGTAGTCAGCTGGAAAGCAGGAAAATGGAAGACAATTCCATAGGCTTGCAGTTCTAAGAAAGAAGCTCTGTTCATGGAATCTACATTTAGGTTTAGGCACAGATAAAGAGTGGGGGTAATTATTGATAGTGTTTTCTGCTAGACGGGTGTTTCTTGTGAAAGTTTGGCTAGGGGGGACCATAGATTGGAGCTCAGTCGAGCACCTGCCATGAAAATAACGATAAACCAAACTTGCAACATCTCTTCTGTGAGAAAGAGGTTGCAGAGAAGAGAAAAGAAAATCCCCTACAAGGCTACAAAGCCTATTTTGAATTCTATCAAGGCAGGAACAGTCCTTTCTAGCAGCTCTTGCCCAGATGTGGCAGCAGTACTCCATCCTTGGACATACCTGGATCTTATATAGATAGAGAATTGCATCAGTAGTGAGATATCTACTGGATCGATAGAAGAATCCCACCATTTTTCCAGTGGCTTTGGCAACAGATTTGATGTACGTGTTCCATTTCAGATCAGGAGTAAAGGTCAAGCCCAGAAGCTTTTCAAAACATGAGGCCTCCCCAAGACGAGAGCCATTCATTTCAATTGATGTCAGATGGGGATCAGAGCGTTAATGATATAAAGATAAAAGCTTGGTTTTAGATGCATTAAAAGTAACAAGCCACCTCTTTCCCCATTGTACCACTTGCTCAAGATAAGAGGAGAGAAAATCGGAGAGAACTTGGTCGTTTACGGTCTTAGATGTGCACCCATAGATAGTAGTGTCATCAGCATAAATGTCTACGAATGATGTAAGGATGTGATTTGGAAGATCATTAATGTAGATCAGGAAGAGAGTTGGGCTCAGGATTGTCCCCTGAGGGACTCCAGCATTAATATTGTGAGCTTCTGATTTTTGCCCATCAAATACTACTCTTATGAACCTATCAAAGAGAAATGATTTAATAATTGACATTTCTAGCTATACCATAGCTGGAGATCTTGTGAAGTAAACTTTTATGCCATACTCTATCAAAGGGCTTTAATTTGTCAAGAGCAATTGCCCTAGAAAGGTAGCCTTTGTCGAGAGATTCGCTAATCCTATGAAATATAACTGTAAGCACATCTGCTGTAGATCTAGGAGAATGGAAACTATACTGTGTGTCACTTCTCTATTTAACACAGATTCCAGCAACTTACTCATGACACACAGGAGACTTATTGGCCTGTACTGAGAGGGAGATGAGCGATCACCTGAATTCTTAAATACAGGGCATACTGATGAGATTTTCCAGGGTGATGGGAAGCAATTCTCCTTAAGACAATGTTTAAACAGTTTTGTAAGTATGGGCGCTAGTTCTGGTTGAAGCCTTTTGAGTACTATAATTCGAATACCGTCAGGGCCGGTTGTTTTACTGGAATCAAGGTTTTTGATTAGCTTGGCAAAATCACGTACAGATGTATGTATATCACATAGTGTGTTTTCTGATACAGGAGGAAATATTGGGTATTAGCAAAGGGTAGAATTAGCTGCAAAGTTCTTGGCAAAGGGTTTGGCTTTGTCTGATGCTGACGAGATTACCTCAGGTCCATTTATGATGTGTTCAGGATTCTGTTTGCTATTTGCCAAAACTGGTGGGAACCAAGCCACTGCTCACCTACTTTGGACTTGACGGACACAGCATACAACTCTCTTGCGTTCTTTATTACTTTTTTAAAGTGGTTGCTGACAGTTCTGAAAGCGGTTTTAGTCTCAATACATCTATTACGTTGGAAGCAATGAAAAAAGTGATTTCTGTGCGCAATGGCAGCAGCATATTCTGAAGAGAACCACGGCTGGCTGATAGGTTTTGCTGGAATTTTTTCGAGGGTATGAAATGGTCTATACTTATAATTAACCATTCCGTGAGGTCTGACACTATAGAGGACACATCCTTTTTAAACATGGAACATAGAGGTAGATCTGATATAAATGTATGGAAGCTATCCCAGTCAACCATAGAGTATCGATATACTGTACGATGGAGAGGTACATCTGAGGACTTATTACATTTCATTTTTGTCTTAACTGATACAACAGAGTGGTCGAAAGATCCAAGTGGAGACAGAACAGAAGCTGAACACAGTTCAGCGCAAGTTGTGAGAAAAAGGTCTAGGAGACTTGCATACTGGCTGTCAGTATCGGGCACATGGACGGGTTTGTGAACAATCTGAGTGAGGTCATAAGCAATAGAGAAATCATGACAGAACCTTCCCTCATCATCGGTCTTCTTTGAGTTAGTTAACCATTCCACATTGTGAACATTGAAGTCTCCACAGACATGAATATTAGCTGAAGGATAAGTAAATAGGACATGGTCAATTTTCTCAGCTATGCTTTTAAAGATAGTAACTCCGCTGTTGTGGGGGCAATAGAGAGCAAATATAAACACAGTAGTTTGAGCAAGTGCAACCCGGAAGCACATATTGGGTAAGTTAGGATCTTCTCTGGAGATGTCCCTACCACATGGAAAGCTATCTTTTATATAGACACATATTCCATGCCCATGGTGACCTAGGGGGTCAGATTTGGAAGTTAAATTAGAGTATCCTTTAATTACGAACTCATCTAGGGAAATAGTTTTTCACTTAGAAATAATATGTCTGGTTTAGTCTCCTGTAATTGGGTTTCAACCTCTGGAAGGTTAGAACGTAGACACCTGAGGTTCGAGAAGGAGACATGGTAGTGGGGGTCTATGTTAGAAGTTGGAGATCCGGATTTAATCATCTATTTTTTATTGAAACTTTCATGATGGAGTTTTTGATTTTGTGGACAAGGTCGACAGACTTTCTTGGAGCAGGGCAGAGAGGGAAAGTAAGAGAGAAATAGAAATGAAGAAATATTTTTTGTAGCACATGAAAAGGTAAAGCCGTAACAATTACCCACTAATATGGGCATCGAGAGGCCCCACCAGAAGCTACTCCATGGTCTAGAATCCATTCACCAAATAGCAATACAGCAGCCCCAGTACTTTGCACCTGCTGATAGGACAGCCTCCTTAGTGGTTAATCCAAAGTTCGGGATATTATCTATCAGGCGGATAATGTCAGCCCAGATAAAACGTTTACCTCCAGCACCCTTACTAGTGACATGGCTACAAGGATAGACATAGAAACAGAAAATTTTCGCCATCTCTGCCAACTGTTCGTGCAAAATACTGCCAACCTAGAATACAGCTTTTTCTTCTCCCTTTGTCAGAAAAATCACTCGTAAAAATATGAGGACTGAGTGACAAATAAAGAGAAGCGAGAGTAACGGGAACTGCCAATAACACATCCACAATGCAGTGTCTACTCTCCATTAAAAAAAAAAAAAATATTAAGTATTGTACTTAATAAAGGTCCATTTGGCGTGTTATGGGGAAGTTATGGTGAAAGATTCCCCTCTCACTAACTGAAAATGAATGCAATTTCCTCATCTATTTATGCTATCAACTTGGAAAATATAAACAACATTTATGGACAAGAAAAATCTATTATAAAAAAATAAAACAATATATATTCCAAATGAACTTGCCAGATAGAATCGGCACATGTTTCCACAAGAAAACCATTTACATAATAAATAAAACATTGAAATAAGGATAAAGATTAAAAACTGAAATAAATATAATATTAGCACTTGCATCTAGAAAAGAAAAACATTACAAATTCATAATTTAACTGCTAAATACATCCTTCGTGACTACAAATAAGAATTGATTTTGCTTGAATAAACTGGTCTTTCCACTTTTTCAAACATTGCTCCAAAATTTTCTTCTTTTGGTTATTCTGTTTTTGTTCTGCATCTTTTTACATTTTGGTAGAACTTTTATTGTTTTCAAAAGTCTTATTTTGTTTGTACTGTTTAAATTTGTATCTCTCCTTTGTTAGTGCCTTTGTTTAAGTTGTTCATGTATCTTGTTTAATCTTTTTTTCTTTTTCAAATCTTATTTCTCCATTTCTGTTCTCTTTATTCTTATTCTATAACATCTTTTTGTAGTTGGATTAGGGTTTCTATCTCCTCCAGATTTTGTCCATTCTTTTGACAGGATTTTATAATTACTGATTTGGTCTCTGCATGATTTAAGTCATTTAGGTGTGTAATATTATTTGTTGAGATGTATAGGGAAGTCTGTTATCCTTTTCTGTTTTTAATTTTACTTTCTTCCATTCTTTATTCCTTAAGGATGTGATCATTTTGTCCCCGTTCGTAATTTCTTTGATGTCCTTTATTGTCATCCTATAGTCATTAGTTTGTGTAGTTTCAGTGTTTGTTCTCGGTTTATAGTTTATATATCTTTTGGGGGCAGAATGGGTCTATTTCTTGTTCTGTTGTTTTACTTGGCTTTTCACATAATCATTTATTCTAGTTTTATGAATCATCCTCTTCTAAGGATGTGTCTTGTTTGGTGTGCAATCCTCAATTTTGTCGGAGGAAATTCAGTAGATCTAACCATATAAATATATTTTTAAGGAATTTATGTAGTTTTCTTTGCAAGGATTATTATTTTGTTTGTTTGTTTTTTTTTTTTGCGTTTTTTTGTTTTGTTTTGTTTTGTTTTTTGCTTATATTCACCCCAAACAAGGCACATTATTACTAAGGTGTGTAGTGGGGGGTTAGAAATTTAAGTGAGATTAAATTGCCTCGCCCCAAACAAATAATAATAAAAAAAAAATGAATGAAACAAAACGACACCTCCTTCTGATTTAAATGCACAGCATTTATTTTTTAAAACAACAATAAGATCATCACAAAAGGTCCAACGAGTGAGAGTTCTTTTGACGTCATTGTAATTAGAAATGTTAGATGAAAGTCCTGCGTGAAAGCTATTAAAAAAGGAATTTAAAGTTTGTGTATGGGTGAAGTTCGCCTTGTTTAAAAAGTCCCATAAGGAAAGAAATTCAAGAAGTGAGTGATTTTGTTGTTATTAACTTTAGAAGATATGCGGGATGAATGCGTGTGTGCACAAGTATTTCTTGTGTCCGCATGGCGTATGCATGTGATGTTTATGATGTTGGCGGCATCGAGGTCGTGAACAAGAGAAACATGCTCTTGTAGTGTCTCGAAGTGAGCTGAGAAGGAGAAAAAACTGAAACGCCTCCGTCGACGGCTATTTTATACATTTTTGGCCGGCTCCAGAAAGGGACCGCTCCTGCTGATATTTTGGCTTTTGGAAATCCGTAAAAAAGATTATTTCTTAATTTTTTCATTGGCTCGTTGTGTCATGTGACCTGCTTTCAACTACGTCTGCCAAACATATGTTATTTTCACTTTTGTTGTTTTGAGAAAAGTGTGTAGGCGTATTTAAAATTGAGCCGTTGCTGACAGAATATGTTTTTCTCAAAATGAGCAAAGAAAATCGAAATGAATAATGGTTCATTATTTGCGCACGAGTGTGTGTTTGTGTGTGACTGTACAGGTGTAAGGGGCTACTGTGATTAGATTTATAGGAACATCATAAGTGGGGAGTTATACAGCAAGATTTTTATTCACATTACATTTAAATCTCTGCATGTTGATACTCATGGGAAAATAGGGAGCAGGGAGGAAATTACAAACACAAGCAGTTTCAAGTAAAAGGCTATTAAATAGTTTTTCATCATTTGTAGAACCTTTATAGGTGAAGGCTTGGGGTTTTGTTGCTTGTTGGGTTGATCAGGTGTTGATCAAGTGCAATAAATTCGTTGGAGCACATTTCATTGAAGTACTTGTAAAACAAACACAGGGATGCAACATTGCGGAGATAGGACAGGAATTTGGTAGACACTGTTGGTCCTATTAGATTAGAAACTCTTTTTAATAAGAGGGAGAGACTCGTGGTCGGTGCACCAGCCCAGACGTGGCAACAATACACTATGTATGGGCAAATATTGACTTTGAAGAAATATAGGATATTGACAGGTGTAAGAAGTTTTCTCGCCCAGTAAATGGAGCCCACCTTCTTTGCAGCTTTGTTACAGAAGTATGTGTCATGATTCTGAGGGTCATAACTGCCACGAATCACTACCCAATAATGTATTAGGTGTAACTTTATTTATAGTCCTAGCTAAAATCAAAGAAATAAGTATATAATCTTACTCCATAACGCGTGTGTACTCGATTTGCCCACATATTAAGAATACAGCAAATATACCCATCTTGAATGCAATTACACCAGGGATGCTAGGAATAATAAAACGGCAATGATTGATCGATATATGTATTTAGATATACAGCCATTAAAGATGATCTGGTTCTTTCTTTTAGCTAAGAAGCATCTAATCATATTAAATATTCATCCAATAATAGATTACAAATTAATTTTCATGTCAAGCGCTTTACTTGCACTTCATTACTATTTTCGTTTGTGTTCCATTTTTTCCACTGAGTAGGCATTGGTTTCAATTGGTTATATTTACTTACCTGCATCTGGTCTATTGTATTCTGGACCTTAAAATAAGAAGGATCTACATTTGCACGATACTGATCAGGTTCATCATGTCAGCTATAAAAGGGGCACCTGCCAATCATGATCTTCTAATCTTTCCAATATTATGGTTTAATTTTATAGAGTGGAAAATATTTACTAAATTATAAAAGTAGTGTATTATAAAAAGGTGTAAATGACATAAAAATAACCTTTTCAATGAATATATTTTTAGTTGCAATGTTTTTAATTTTGCAATGTTTTTAATTTTGCTATGAGCACTGAAATATTGTACTAATAATGTTTGAATAAAATTAAAAAAATAATTTGGTCATTTAAATTAATAGAAAATGTAATATTAATTGATATGAGAAGAAAAAATAATTTTAAAATTATTTCTTTTTATTTAAGATTAGTTTTGAAAATGTTTGAAATTTAATGTGTAGTTAGCTTTCTCATTTGTATTTATCTGATTCGTTTTGTGTACTGTAAAAAGGACCACTAAGTTCCATCTAAAAAGACCAACTTGTTCTCTACAATTAAAATGAACTTCAGCAATTTTATCAACCAAAAAATATGGTTGAGAAAGAATTACATAAACAGGAATATCAAACACATTAATTCTGCTGACATATATGTATTATAGAAATATAATTGAGTCCATTAGTTATGTGTTGTGTTACATTGACGTCTTGAATAGGATTCTTATCTTGTTTCCCTTTCCAGTAAAATGATATCTGTTCATATTGGCATCTCAACTGGAACTGTTCATAAATAGTTTGGGCGGAAATGAAAAAAATGGTTGCGTGTGCAAAGTGCTCTAATCACCCGACGTATCACTATGTTGAGCATGCATGTGTTAGCTCATTGAACTACGTACTAATTAATACGCAAGATTACATGTAGGTGCAAGAGAAAATAGATCTTAATTATGTAAATGTTACACATTCATTAGAAATGTATTTTGAATTTATTTTCTTATGTTTTAATTAATGTTACAGAAAAAATATGTACATAATGCAATTTTTTTTTTAATTCATGTTTTTTACTACACATTATTTATTGGAGAATAATTTCTAAAAATTATCAGAAAAATTATTATGTTTTTCTTTTTCTTTCTACTTTTCTTGGCTTTCATAAAGGATTATTTTATCTACAAGGTAAGCATGTCGAATAAATTTTATCTACAAGGTAAGCATGTCGAATAAATGTAAAAACGATCTCTTTTCACAAAATCATTTCTTAAAATGATGAAATTTCCGTGTTATTGTTTTTGTTGTTTATGAAAATCATTTTGGAATTATAAACATTATTTATGAATGTTGAAATATCTAAAGTAACAACAAAAATGCGTTTAATTTCAAACATCAACAAATTGTTTACAAATTAGTTGATATTTACTTTTCATTTCAGTATTCTTAGTTTTTGTTCCTGTGTTCTTGTATTATCTTAGAATTGTGTTGATCGTTAAGAACAAAAAGACTATTTAGAAAATAATAAATTATTTTTTGCACATTCAGAGCCATGTTCACGTTTTTCCTCTTCATAAAAGAGAAAAATAAAAAAAAAACATGAAGGACTTAAAATCAGCTAGGGTAAAACTGTGGAAATACCAATTGGAACAACAACAGAAAATAGAAAAAGATTTTTAAAATTGGCTCTGGAACAACAAGAGAAAACAGACAAATAATCTATCTATATATATAAAAGGCAAAATGTGTGTGACCATTTCGTGTATGTCTTCAAAAGGCTTTTCGAGCACACGCTCCCGGGTTCGTTACTATCGCTTAAAACTGTGTATATAGGTCCTATATAATAATATCTAGGAATTAGGAAAGCGCGTAGCGTATAGATTTATTTACGTCGATTTTTACAAAATTATTGTTATTTTGGCTTCTCGCGTGTTGATTGGGCTTTTTAGTATAAATAAAATGAAACTAAACTCAAACGGACGTGTTCGCAGCAATGCGCCGGGAACAGACGCTTACGCTGCGTGACTTCTATTTGACCTTCTTAATTAGGTCAAATGGAAGCAGCAAAGTTAACTTTTATTATGCACGCCTGTTTTTATAGTTATAGTTAGATAAATAAATTCAAACACGTCTATGCTGTATGTCACGGTGGCCCAATGGTAACACCGCATGTTTTTTTTTTTTCACACATTAATTTCCAACTCAAGGGTATGGGTTCGATTCTCATACTCACCTACCAAAACATTTTTTTTATTATTATTTAAACCCCCCCCCCCGGAGTTTTGATTTACCTCAAGACACCCGGGCATCGCCGGGCACCCCCCGCTAGTATATATATAAAAGCGAAAATGTATGTATGTATGTATGTATGTATGTATGTTCGCTTTTTGTGTATGTCTACAAAAGGCTTTTTTGGCCGTGATTCTCGGTTGGCTCGCTCCTTCTTAAAACTTTCTATATGCTGTCTAAATAATATCTATGACTAAGGAACTTGGGTCGCAGCTATCTTTAATTTACCCGACTTTTACAAGCTATTTTCGAGATATTTTTTGATCGCCGCATAGCGGGGAAAACAGAAACTGGCTTCCAGCGCAAAACTAGGTTAAATATCATGCAATTTAACATTCTCGTACCTGTTAATTTCACTTTATAAACGTCAACTTAACACACTTATCAATTCATCTATTTCCGTGGTCGAGATGGTTAGGTCGCAGGTTTTTTTTTCCATTTCCTTTCCATCTCCGCGCCAAAGGTTCGGGGTTCAAACCTACCTTTCTACTAAAACACCCGGCCAACGTTTTTTTTTTAAACAGAGTTGTTTTGATCCCCCCACCCCCCAACACACACTTACAAACACCCGGGCTACGCCAGGTACCCCCGCTAATAATGAATAAATACCAAATCATGGTAAGCAACATAACATTATTACAATAATCTTTAATATAAATATCATTTGTCTGTTTTAATGAATGTATGTATGTCTACCTAAAACTTTTGACAGAGGCTACAGATTTTCACTAGATTGGTATCATTTTGAAGCTTGACTCTTCAGATGACAAATATCGAAAAATTGGTTAAAAACATCAATTTCTTCGCCCTCAACTTGGCATATTTCTATAGGGAGGAGTCGCTTTTTTTGCAGATATTTTCGAAAATCATCCCCTCTTTTTGATTGACTAGCCTTAATTTAAACCTTTGCCACTTCTGGTTTGGTGATGGACGTGACGGCAAAGACATCACATTTGTTTTTACGTTCTTTTCCTCCTTTGTGGTACAGGTCTGAGCCTGCCTGCCAACTACCACTTTTTTTTGTTCAACACACACCTCCAAACACCCAGGCAACACCGGGCACCCATGCTAGTCATGAATAAATACCAAGTCATGATAAGCAACATAGTATTTTCACAAAATGCAGTCTGGAACACTATTGACAATTTCATTTATGCCCCAGACAAAGACAAGACTTTTACCTCGTATTTTAGAAGATATTATATGTATAACATTGATTGTGTCGATTGTGAGGACTCTAAAAAAGTCTGCTTAGAAAACTGGAATTCACAGAACACAACAGATTTGCGGATTACATTTTACCCCCAAAAAATATGTAACTTTTTCTGAAACCATAAAACACTTAATGCAACTGTTCAGCTTGAAAACGTTATTTCATAGAAGGCAGAAACGCCTGGATTTAACCAAGAAAGATGACTTGTTTTGACCATCCTTAGGTCAAAAAAAGAACTATCTACACAGCAAATAGACTGCTGGCGTTGGGAACTATGCTGCTGAACTATATTTTCAAGTTATAGTACCACTCCTCCAAGCAGATCGGACATGTGGACGGACTTTCAAGGTTAGTTCCAAGACAGAGTGAATTTGGAGGACTCGGTAATTGTTTCCTTACATACCGAATTTATTAATGCTACAAAACAGAAAAGTATGAATAAAGATCATACTGGTCACATAAAATTAAATACAAAACATAAAATTGAAAATCACAAATAAAGACCAGCAAATGCAGAACAGTTTTTCTACGTGTAATGACGTCCTAATATACAGCGAGCGAGTCGTCATACAAAAAGTATTACAAAAAAGGATAACGAAAGACTTTCATATGGATCATCCAGGAATAAACAAAATCAGGAGCCTCATGCATTGTTATATACACTGGCCAAGGATTGATATAGACATCAAAAACATGGTCAACTCATACAAAGATTGTGTATTGACAGTAAAGGCACTCCCAACTACTTTTAAGCCTTGGTCTAAAACACAGCAACCCTGGTCTAGAATTTGTATAGATTTCACAGGACTACTGAAGGATTATTATTACCTAATTGTGGTGGACAGCAACATAAAATGGTCAGAAGTAAGAGACTCACTGCATGGGTAGTTATTAATTTCTTCTGTTAATTATTTATTCAGTGACAGTGAGATTCAATTTTATGTTCACCGACTTCAAGGAGTTCTGTGAGACTTTCCAATTTAAACATGTCACGACTTCTCAGTACCACTCATGAACAAACAGGCAAGCAGAATGCTTCATCAGCACTTTGAAATTTGTACTCAAAAAAGCATGCAGCACACCTACGGAAAAGGCACTGCGATCGTTTCTACAGATCTATAAACTCAGACCTAATCCTAATACATGATTAACAGTATCTGTAGTGGGGATTATGTTTCAGTGAAAAATAAGATGTTTATTTGAAAAACGGTTGCCAAAGTAAACAAAATTTAGAAGGACCTCTATTGTGCCTAAGAAATGCTATTACCCAAAGAATAAAACGTTTTCTACAAAACTTACAAAAAAAATAACACATCTGGGTAACTAAGCATAATAGACAAAAGGATCGGACACCATTCAATGTCTTAAATTCATGCATAATAGTTTCAGAATACTGCTGATCAGAAAGAAAATAGATCCTTTAACTATTAATCCCAAAAGGAAAACGTACTTGGATTAGTACTCCTTGCAGACTCAGAAATCCAGAGTTTAATACTCTCATAGGGAATTATCACAATAATGTTAGGCTGCAGATTATCTAACAGGCAGAAAACCTTATCTTTGTATTCACTTTATTATACACTATATTCTTTTCTACCTAAATCTATTGTTCGAGACTTTCTTTATGACCATTTCCTAAAGCCACAACAGTGAGTTAGATCATACCATTGAAATCTTCTGTTCTGCACACATCTCCCTATATT
Source organism: Euprymna scolopes (assembly GCF_053919585.1). Classification (NCBI taxonomy): domain Eukaryota; kingdom Metazoa; phylum Mollusca; class Cephalopoda; order Sepiida; family Sepiolidae; genus Euprymna; species Euprymna scolopes. Next base: position 84,060,793 of record NC_136490.1, read on the forward strand.
ATCCAGATTTAATCTTTCTCTGAAGAGATCAGAACTAAATTTTCCTTAAAGACTCACATTAGGAATAAAATTACATAATTTGTATTTTCTGTCACAATTTTGCTCCCCCTGAAAGCAAAACAATCTAGTGATTACCATATTTTTCTCATCTGATTGTAAAAAACTTAATTGCTGGTTACATGTCCTCAAAAAGATCACTTCTGCTCCAGTGCAACATGAATGGAACAGTCATGTACTGGCTTGGATCAACTAACCTAGTTTTTGTCTTTTTTTTTTTTCTGAATGTATGGATCCATTTTGCTGATTTCTATATTTACACTGAAGTTGTCAATGAGAAATGTCCTCCAAACTGTTGGATCTCAGATTTTGCAGATTGCTTCAAAAATAGGGCATCTTTTAACTTTGGGTGGCAACCTGTAATACTTGAAGCCGGATAAGTTGGCTGTTTCATGAGGATATGTAACATGCAACTCACAAATTTGTTTTTTTATTTGGAAAGTCAAAGAGGTACAAATAAATTGGATAAATTGTGTCAAGGTGTCTAATGTTGCCATGTGGCCAATGAAAAATGCAACCTATAAGAAAAGACAGCTTTTATTAGTTGATGGATGGCATTTTTTTTAAGTGATATTTCCGATGTATGGATTCGATTAAAGTGTTTTATATATTTTCCTGAACATTATCCTTGGTCATCTAATGCTCAAGGGTTGTATTTTAACACCAAGGTATTTACAAACAACATTCTTTCCTAGGTATTCAATAGAACAGATGGCTGACTTTCATTGTCCTGTTCATATTACACTCTATCAATTATCCGGATCATTCACATTATCCAAATTGATAATCAGTTATCAATATTTACTCTCAGTTTGCAAATAAGTGCTAAAAGGCAGATGCTTGGGGTCAGTCGGTTCAACTATGAACAAATAGAAAACTTGATGGAACACAGGTGTTTGTGGTTTTAAGTTGAGTATATCATTCCCTTTGACAATTAATCAAAATGGATTCTAAGGAAACTATAATTAAAATGAAAATACACCCCCCAAAAATAATGACTTTATCAAACTTCTATACATCCAAACAAGTCATGAGCTGAAGTTATGCATTAAATGGCATATTTTTCAGTGCATGCGAATAGTAAGCACAGAAAAAATTGAAAATATCTTTGTGTTAGGCCACATAGAGATTATTTTTGTGTGAAATAAAATAAATGCATCATTAAATGGGGAATCATGCTGAGACCAGCCTATTTGAGAAAAGTAATGTTCCTAGATGGGTTCCAGATAAGGTCTTTTGAATGAAAATAAGGTCTTTAGAACTAAAATAAAGAATGAATGCAACCCACAAGAATGACTAAAATGAAAAGGATTTCAATAATGAAACTATACAAACAGTAGTAACTTTTCGTATACCTCAAATTCCAAAAAGCCTTTAAGTTGAGAATGGAATTACTTTGACAAAAGATAAGATGCTACAAATACCATGGGATACCTGAAAGTGAAGATGAGGAGTTCTTTGAGTGACACAAATCATCACACAAATGTACAAACAAAAGAAATCATTTAAATGAAAACCAAAAACATTTTTTTTTTTTTTTTGCATCTCATGACACTATATTTTCTCTAAATGATCAGTTTCATTTGTATACCGCCATTTTTCTTTCAGAATCTTAAAATAAAAATTAAAATTTCCTCTGAAAAGTAATTAATGTAATGTAATGTTTTTAATGCAAAACTGTTCATGTGAAAAAAGAAAGAAATTTCCTTTTTTTTTCTTTTTTTTTTTCAGCAAAATGATGATTATTTTTCCCTGGGTGACCGGCGCCAATCGCTCAACCTTGATGTCTCAGGACCATCATCACTGGCTCTATTTGGCAGCGTTCCTGATTTGAAAGTTTTGAGTGTTTTAGAAGATAACAGGAGCCTTACGTTAACAGAAAACGTGAGTCTAGTAGAAGAAGGCTTCTCTGATGAAGAGGTAATTATTTTTATATAAAAACAGTATTTGTGACCCAAAGAAATTGAATAAACGTTATGACATGCATTTATAGTAGATACATATATATATATATATATTAGCAAAAGTACCCGTCGTGGACTGGGTTCAAAAACAGCCTACAGAAAATGGACTCTGATTTATGAAAGTATGATAGGTTATGAAAAGGTAGGGTTGTAAAAACATAGCTTCGAATTTGGGGGTATCAAAACCAAAGCAAAATATGATGAAAGTAAAAATAAAATAGATAACCCCCATAATTTATTATACCATACCTGTTCACACTGAAACACTTATCACAATATTCTGTGGATCTATATTAAAAAACCTTCTTAAACTTTGTGACATATTTCCATTCTCTGGAGGTCAGGCGCAAACGAACACCCCATAATTTTATTATACCATATTTCTTCAAACTGAAACATAATTATCAAAATATATTTACACAGATAGATATGAAAAGTCTTTATTAAAGTTTGTGCCTATTTCCATTCTATGAAGGCCAGGCGTGAACACAGACCCCACAATTTTATTATACCATCCCTATTTAAGTTAAAACATACTTATCAAAGTATTCTTATGTACATCTATATCAAAACACTTGTAAACGTTTTTTTTTTAATTTTTTATTTCCATACTTTGTGGACCAAGCGCGAACGCAGACCCCACAATTTTAATGAACCACCGTTCTGCCAGATCAAACATACCCATTCCTGTGTCTCGATACATCTTCTATCATTATATGTAGTCAGTTTTTTAAAATAGTCAACCATATAGGAGCCTATTCGTTATCACACAAACACACACACACATTCAGCTTTATATTATAGATATATGTATCATATATATATGATAGATATTATATATATATTATATAAATATTATATATATATATATATATATATATATATAGTCAACTATAATTTTATTGCATAATTTACATTATTGTTACAATGATGTTGTTATCTAAACAAGATATCATTGTCAAATGTAGTCAGTGTTTCTGTTGAGACAAAGTAATGTGTGTTTCAGTTAGTATGCTCAAAGGTTGGCTAAGTGCAGTAAAACCATAATGTGAGCCTATAGTCATTATATTAAAGTGATTCTGCAATATGTCATATGTCATGCAGTGTTAATTTTTAATAAATCAGTATTTAACTTCGAATTTTGAAGGGCCAATTGCTGATGACGATCTGCTTTACAGGTAAGAAAAGAGACCCAGGCAAGATGTGATAACAAACGCAGATGAACACGATCATATTTATTTGCACCAAAGATACAAGAAATATAATGAACAAAAAATGGAGGGATAGGTTTGGTTATGTCTGTAACAATGGTAGGTTTGGTTACAATTCTGGAACAGTGATATGTTTGCAGTGATACAGCATTGGCACGTTTCTAGATAAGATATGATTTGTGATCTCTAGAACAATTAGATAAATTTGATGTCTCTGGAGTAGGTATATGTTTAGTAGTGTCTTTAGAACAAGAATAAGTTTTTTTTGTTGCTTTTTTTTTTACATTTTAACCCCAAACAAGGCACAGTGTCACTTTCATGTAAGGGGCTACTATCAGAAACATAAATTGCAGGGATACTATGAAAGGAATTGAGCAGCAAGATGTTGGTTCACATTACATTTGAACTTCTGCATGTCCGTACAGTTTGGGAAGCTGGAATGCAGAAGGGAATTCCAGAGTCTAGCAGTTCTGGGGAAGAAACTATTAGAGTAGAAGACTTTCTTACATCTAGGGATCTCGACTGTGTAGGGGTGGGACTTTGCTGCTTGTTGGGTTTGACGGGGGTATATACGTCGAGGGATACAAAAGCATCCACCATTAAAATCCGTCGGAGCATCCACCAAATACTTGTAAAACAGGTAGAGAAATGCAACATTTCATCGGTGGGACAGAGTTTGAAGCCTAGATGACAGTTCAGCGCCAATTAGGTTGGTGACTCTCTTTTGAACCCTTTCCAGAAGTGAGAGACTAGTAGCAAATGCACCAGCCCAAATGTGACAACAATGCTCCATACATGGGCGAATGGTAGCTTATAGAGATACGGGATAGTTTCATGTGTAAGTAACTTTCTAGCATGGTAGAGAGAGCCCACCTTCTGAAGACAACCTGTATTCTTCTTTTATTTAAGAAGGATTTAATTATTTTAAGTATTCATCCAGTGATACAGTATGATCTAATTTTCCTGAGAAGACCATCGTGCCATACCCTGTCAAAAGCCTTAGATATATCTAAAGCTACTGCCCTAATCTCCCCTGCTTTGTCCAGTGTATGGTATATCTGTTCAGAGATTACAGTTGGGATATCTAATTTAGAATGGGCTTGCCTAAGTCTATATTGTTAGTCAGTCAGAAGTTAAGCAACTGTAAAGTAATGGACTATTTTGGTGAAAAAAGGGAGAAGGCTAACGGGGCAATAATTTAATGGGTTAGTTCTTTCTCCAGAATTCTTGTAAACTGATAACACAGAAGCAGTTTCCCAGCAGTCAGGAAAGCAAGATTTGTTAAGGCATTTGTTGTAAAATTTGAAGATGACTGGAGCAATCTCAGTGGAGTATATTTTTAATAGCACAGCCGGGATAAAACTGGGTCCACATGCTTTTGAATTGCCTCGGTTTCTTATATCTGAGAAGGGGTGATTTTCAGATCATCTAGTGTGTAAAGTTGGTAAAGGAAAATCAGGGAGGGAGTGATTTGCTGGGTCCAATGTAGAGTTTGAAGCAAACCTATTGGCAAGCATGTTAGCCTTTTTGGTTGCCATGTAAACAACCTTATGATTGTTGGATAGTGGGGAATTGTTGATTGCCCATTATTTACTACACTGTTGTAGATTTTCCAGAAATCACAAGTTTCTAATTTCCACACTTTGATGCATATTCTGATGGTTTCGGTGTAGTCTCTCTTAACTTTCACTATTTTTTTCTTACAATTACTTCTAGCTTTTATTGGTGATGTCTCTGGATCAGGGGTAGGTTTAGTAACATCTCTGGGACCTGAAGTGCAATAATAGGTTTACTGATGTCTTCATAATTTTAACTGAAGAGATAGGTTTGGTGATGTCTCTGTAACAAGGTTAGATTTGATATCATCTGGAATAAGTGTTTTTTAATATGAACATCCTTGAATTATATAATAAGGTGCCTCAGGTAGGTCTAGTTTATGTAGATGTGGCTAAGAGCAGGAACTGAGCAAACAGGATATCGATGATTATAGAAACAGGAACTGGACATCAACAGCATTGAAACAGGAACTGGACATCACGAGCTCCAAAACATGAGGAGGACATCAATGGCACGAGAATAGGAAAGGACATCAACAGATACTTGAACAGGAATCAGGTCTGCACAGGAGTAGGCGTTGAAGAGGCTTCCTGATGCAAGTGTGGAAGAACCGATTACTAATTTGACTTGTAGATGCAGATTTTTATCTGATATTTTCGGATATTTTCTGAATAGGTGTTGAAGCATTACCATATCTTTAGACTATCCATTTGTGTTCTTTGATTGTCCTTGCATACATGCAAATATCATATATTCTAATGACTTCTTCATAATCTTGCAGTATTTCATTCACTTTTTGTATATATATCTTGCAACATTTTAAAACCCAATAGGTTATCAAAACATGTGTACTGTCTTCATTGATGATTGATGACCAATGTTTTGCATTTTGTAAACTGTTTATGGGAAATTTATTCCAAAGTTGGATTTTTGCTGCATTTATTCAATAGTTTAGGATGCAAACATTTTTCTTTCAGCGACATTAAATTGTATTCACTTAAGCTATTGTCTCATTGACTTTTTTAATCACATCATTGTGTCTTTCATGGCCACTTGCAGACAATGATGTGATTTGCAATTTGCTTTCTATGTGCTGCACTTGTTTAGTTTTATCTACTGTTGTTTTACACCAACCTTCTCACACACAAAATATTTACTGAATGGTTGCTAGATCTTTGTATTAATTTTTAGTTTTATCCAAGACATGTCATAGCATTTGGTTGCCATTTATTACTCATAAGTTTGCTAAACCTCCTTTTTATACTTGCTGGCTTTTCTGTGTTTTCATAAATGTTATTAAAATTGTTGTTAGAAATCCTGAATGGCATTGTATTCCCATTTACTCAGTTGTCTACATTTCTTCTAATTCTTATCTATATTTTTTCTAATTCTTATCTATATTTTTTCTAATTCTTATCTATATTTCTTCTAATTCTTATGTATTTTTTTCTAATTCTTATCTATATTTTTCTAATTCTTATCTATATTTTTCTACTTATTATCTATATTTTTTCTAATTCTTATCTATATTTTTTCTAATTCTTATCTATATTTCTTCTAATTCTTATGTATTTTTTTCTACTTATTATCTATATTTTTTCTAATTCTTATCTATATTTTTCTAATTCTTATCTATATTTTTTCTAATTCTTATCTATATTTCTTCTAATTCTCATTTATATTTCTTCTAATTCTTATCTATATTTCTTCTAATTCTTATCTATATTTCTTCTAATTCTTATGTATATTTTTCTAATTCTTATCTATATTTTTTCTAATTCTTATCTATATTTTTCTAATTCTTATCTATATTTTTTCTAATTCTTATCTATATTTCTTCTAATTCTTATCTATATTTCTTCTAATTCTTATCTATATTTTTTCTAATTCTTATCTATATTTTTTCTAATTCTTATCTATATTTCTTCTAATTCTCATCTATATTTCTTCTAATTCTTATCTATATTTCTTCTAATTCTTATCTATATTTCTTCTAATTCTTATGTATATTTTTCTAATTCTTATCTATATTTTTTCTAATTCTTATCTATATTTCTTCTAATTCTTATCTATATTTTTTCTTCTTATTATCTATATTTTTTCTAATTCTTATCTATATTTTTTCTAATTCTTATCTATATTTCTTCTAATTCTTATCTATATTTGTTCTAATTCTTATCTATATTTTTTCTAATTCTTATCTATATTTTTTCTAATTCTTATCTATATTTCTTCTAATTCTTATGTATTTTTTTCTAATTCTTATCTATATTTTTTCTAATTCTTATCTATATTTTTTCTACTTATTATCTATATTTTTTCTAATTCTTATCTATATTTTTTCTAATTCTTATCTATATTTCTTCTAATTCTTATCTATATTTCTTCTAATTCTTATGTATATTTCTTCTAATTCTCATCTATATTTCTTCTAATTCTTATCTATATTTTTTCTACTTATTATCTATATTTTTTCTAATTCTTATCTATATTTTTCTAATTCTTATCTATATTTTTTCTAATTCTTATATATATTTTTTCTAATTCTTATCTATATTTCTTCTAATTCTTATCTATATTTCTTCTAATTCTTATCTATATTTTTTCTAATTCTTATCTATATTTTTTCTAATTCTTATCTATATTTTTTCTAATTCTTATCTATATTTCTTCTAATTCTTATCTATATTTTTTCTACTTATTATCTATATTTCTTCTAATTCTTATCTATATTTTTTCTAATTCTTATCTATATTTTTTCTAATTCTTATCTATATTTTTTCTAATTCTTATCTATATTTCTTCTAATTCTTATGTAAATTTTTTCTAATTCTTATCTATATTTTTTCTAATTCTTATCTATATTTTTTCTAATTCTTATCTATATTGTTTCTAATTCTTATCTATATTTCTTCTAATTCTTATCTATATTTTTTCTAATTCTTATCTATATTTCTTCTAATTCTTATCTATATTTTTTCTAATTCTTATCTATATTTTTTCTAATTCTTATCTATATTTTTCTAATTCTTATCTATATTTCTTCTAATTCTTATCTATATTTCTTCTAATTCTTATGTATATTACTTCTAATTCTTATCTATATTTTTTCTAATTCTTATCTATATTTTTTCTAATTCTTATCTATATTTCTTCTAATTCTTATGTATTTTTTTCTAATTCTTATCTATATTTTTTCTAATTCTTATCTATATTTTTTCTACTTATTATCTATATTTTTTCTAATTCTTATCTATATTTTTTCTAATTCTTATCTATATTTCTTCTAATTCTTATCTATATTTCTTCTAATTCTTATGTATATTTTTCTAATTCTTATCTATATTTTTTCTAATTCTTATCTATATTTCTTCTAATTCTCATCTATATTTCTTCTAATTCTTATCTATATTTCTTCTAATTCTTATCTATATTTCTTCTAATTCTTATGTATATTTTTCTAATTCTTATCTATATTTTTTCTAATTCTTATCTATATTTCTTCTAATTCTTATCTATATTTCTTCTAATTCTTATCTATATTTTTTCTAATTCTTATCTATATTTTTTCTAATTCTTATCTATATTTTTTCTAATTCTTATCTATATTTTTTCTAATTCTTATCTATATTTCTTCTAATTCTTATCTATATTTCTTCTAATTCTTATCTATATTTTTCTAATTCTTATCTATATTTTTTCTACTTATTATCTATATTTTTTCTAATTCTAATCTATATTTTTTCTACTTATTATCTATATTTTTTCTAATTCTTATCTATATTTTTCTAATTCTATCTATATTTTTTCTAATTCTTATCTATATTTTTTCTAATTCTTATCTATATTTCTTCTAATTCTTATGTATTTTTTTCTAATTCTTATCTATATTTTTTCTAATTCTTATCTATATTTTTTCTACTTATTATCTATATTTTTTCTAATTCTTATCTATATTTTTTCTAATTCTTATCTATATTTTTTCTAATTCTTATCTATATTTCTTCTAATTCTTATCTATATTTCTTCTAATTCTTATGTATATTACTTCTAATTCTTATCTATATTTTTTCTAATTCTTATCTATATTTCTTCTAATTCTTATGTATTTTTTTCTAATTCTTATCTATATTTATTCTAATTCTTATCTATATTTTTTCTACTTATTATCTATATTTCTTCTAATTCTTATCTATATTTTTTCTAATTCTTATCTATATTTTTTCTAATTCTTATCTATATTTCTTCTAATTCTTATCTATATTTCTTCTAATTCTTATGTATATTTCTTCTAATTCTTATCTATATTTTTTCTAATTCTTATCTATATTTTTTCTACTTATTATCTATATTTTTTCTAATTCTTATCTATATTTTTCTAATTCTTATCTATATTTTTTCTAATACTTATATATATTTTTTCTAATTCTTATCTATATTTCTTCTAATTCTTATCTATATTTCTTCTAATTCTTATCTATATTTTTTCTAATTCTTATCTATATTTTTTCTAATTCTTATCTATATTTTTTCTAATTCTTATCTATATTTCTTCTAATTCTTATCTATATTTTTTCTACTTATTATCTATATTTCTTCTAATTCTTATCTATATTTTTTCTAATTCTTATCTGTATTTTTCTAATTCTTATCTATATTTTTTCTAATTCTTATCTATATTTTTTCTAATTCTTATCTATATTTTTTCTAATTCTTATCTATATTTCTTCTAATTCTTATGTAAATTTTTTCTAATTCTTATCTATATTTTTTCTAATTCTTATCTATATTTTTTCTAATTCTTATCTATATTGTTTCTAATTCTTATCTATATTTCTTCTAATTCTTATCTATATTTCTTCTAATTCTTATCTATATTTCTTCTAATTCTTATCTATATTTTTTCTAATTCTTATCTATATTTTTTCTAATTCTTATCTATATTTTTTCTAATTCTTATCTATATTTCTTCTAATTCTTATCTATATTTTTTTTACTGATTATCTATATTTCTTCTAATTCTTATCTATATTTGTTCTAATTCTTATCTATATTTTTTCTAATTCTTATCTATATTTGTTCTAATTCTTATCTATATTTTTTCTACTTATTATCTATATTTTTTCTAATTCTTATCTATATTTTTCTAATTCTTATCTATATTTTTTCTAATTCTTATCTATATTTTTTCTAATTCTCATCTATATTTTTTCTAATTCTTATCTATATTTCTTCTAATTCTTATCTATATTTCTTCTAATTCTTATCTATATTTTTCTAATTCTTATCTATATTTTTCTACTTATTATCTATATTTCTTCTAATTCTTATCTATATTTTTTCTAATTCTTATCTATATTTTTTCTAATTCTTATCTATATTTTTTCTAATTCTTATCTATATTCCTTCTAATTCTTATGTAAATTTTTTCTAATTCTTATCTATATTTCTTCTAATTCTCATCTATATTTCTTCTAATTCTTATCTATATTTTTTCTAATTCTTATCTATATTTTTTCTAATTCTTATCTATATTTCTTCTAATTCTCATCTATATTTCTTCTCATTCTTATCTATATTTCTTCTAATTCTTATCTATATTTCTTCTAATTCTTATCTATATTTTTCTAATTCTTATCTATATTTCTTCTAATTCTTATCTATATTTTTTCTAATTCTTATCTATATTTTTTCTAATTCTTATCTATATTTCTTCTAATTCTTTTCTATATTTTTTCTAATTCTTATCTATATTTTTTCTAATTCTTATCTATATTTCTTCTAATTCTTATCTATATTTCTTCTAATTCTTATCTATATTTTTTCTAATTCTTATCTATATTTTTTCTAATTATTATCTATATTTCTTCTAATTCTCATCTATATTTCTTCTAATTCTTATCTATATTTCTTCTAATTCTTATCTATATTTCTTCTAATTCTCATGTATATTTTTCTAATTCTTATCTATATTTTTTCTAATTCTTATCTATATTTCTTCTAATTCTTATCTATATTTTTTCTAATTCTTATCTATATTTTTTCTAATTCTTATCTATATTTCTTCTAATTCTTATCTATATTTTTTCTAATTCTTATCTATATTTTTTCTAATTCTTATCTATATTTTTTCTAATTCTTATCTATATTTTTTCTAATTCTTATCTATATTTCTTCTAATTCTTATCTATATTTACAAATATTTCTTCTCTCTTAATGTTCTCTTTAATTATAGTCTTTATATACAAGTCATATTCTTAGCCCAATCTATGGTTAAATAATCAAGTGTTAACTATTCTACACTTTCCTTGATGGATTGTTAACTACGCTGCACTTCCAACTAACAATTTTCAGGGTTAAATTTGATACACTGCTGTCAAAAATCACGACTCCAAATTCCTCACTGTATCAAAACTTGTTACTTCAAAACTTGATACTCTCTGCTGTTAAAACTCGCAATTCCAAAACTTTACACATTGTTGTAAAAACTTGCTATTCCAACATCCAACTTCAAACCCAAATTCAGTCAGTCTCTGAAAATTTAGGCTTTTTTTATTTAAACCGGAAACATCTCATTTGCATATGTAGTGACAAGATCGCCAACATCAGCCATTTTTTTTTAATTCTTTTTATTTGCATCGAATATTACAAGTTGCTGATAGAACAGGTTTGTACTAATTTTTAATCACGCAATTATTTTTTTGTTGTGACATTCACGTTTTTCTTTTCAGCATTCTGCTCTGTATATATGTGAATGCATTTCTGGCTCTATACAAACTTCCTTGTCTAATTTTACACAGGGTAATTTTCTGTTTTGTCCTTTGTACATTTTGGAGTAGGGGCATTAATTTTTAAGATTATGTAAAGTGTGTCATCTACTTTGTTCTTTATTAATAACATAGCAATCTTTTTTCACCATAACATCTTCCACACCTTATATTGTCTGTTATTTCTTACTGCTATATCGTTGTACACTTCAGTCCTTATTTCATCGGCAACTATTTCTTTTTATGTTGGATTAAGGTAAACTCTAGTTCAACTCCTTTGTTTGATTTTTTTAATTGTATTTAAAAAATTATAAACATTTTTTCTGAACTTTGCTTTAATTCTGCTGTGAAAAATGCATTTTTATAACCTTTTATGCTCGGTAGTATGCAATTATGATTCCTTTTTCTTTCACACTGTTGATAAGAAAGATAGCTTCATTACTAATAATAGAATATTTTGTGTCAGTAATTTTTGCATCACTTTCCTTTTATATTTATATATTGCACATCACTTACTGCTCTATATTTGGTAAGATAAAACGTTACACAAGGTATAAGTTATGGTTAGTATAAGTGGGTTTACTTGTACAATCAAAGGGACATAACTTAGATAGCAGAGAGTGTGGATTACCCTGTTACAATTTGTTGAGATGGAAGATACAGCATTAATTTCAGTTTGAAATTATTATGTAGTCTCAAATTACCATTTACTTTTCACTGATTGATATTTACTGCTTGATCCATATCTAAAAATGTCTCTGTCTAAATTATCTGTTGAATTTTATTTTTCTATTTTCTTTTTTTTTTATTTCTTTAATGCTAAAAATCTTTTTTTCCCTTGCAGAATTTGTAGACATTGATTGGTGAAACAATTTTATTAGCCAATCATTGCTTTCATTTTTATGCTCCTACCAGCAGCCATTGCTGCCAATTTCTTTTCAACTTTTATGGTAAAACGGGAAGGAATTGATGACTTCCAACCCTTCAACAACCTACTTCTCTACTTGTCACAGAACAATTATATTTTCATCTTTAAAAGGACAAGCGCTTTCGAACTTTTCTTGTTCATGAACCTCTTGAAAAATTCACCGTTTCTCGCTGTGAGTCTTCACACTGCACATAAAGCATGTATAAAAAAAAATCCTTTATTTTGATAGAGGGGCATCTTATTTTTAAAATTATATCATGTTTTAGCTAGAGAGCTTTTAAAAGGTTCTTTTTCTTTTTAGTGATGATATTTTTAAAGCAAGTTAATTGACAACAGATTCATCAAGAAAACAACTCGGACCAAATTTCTTTTTTGATTATATTGGTTTCTTTCACTCCCGAAATTGAATAACAAAGCTGTGACAGCATTTTTTATGTGACACCAGCCATGGAATGTACAACTGGTTGAGTAGTATTTATGATTTTATATATATATATATATATATATATATATATATATATATATATATATATATATATATTAAATTTATTGAATCACTATAATTTAATTTATTTGCTCTATCTTGTATATCGAGCAATTCTTATTTAGATAGGATAATAATTATAGAATATTACTCTGCCAGTAATATTTTGTAATAATTTGTAATAAATCTTATAATCACAGGTTTCCATACCAACTGATTGTTAAATAACTTTATTCTGAAGTGTATATATATATATATATATATATATATATATACGTTTTATTTTTTATTACCGTATCTTTCTGTTAAGTTACATTATTGCTACACGGCCGTTTTTTTGGCCGTCTGTAGCGTCACTTCAGAATAAAGTTATTTAACAATCAGCTGGTATGGAAACCTGTGATTATAAGATTTATTACAAATTAACATTATCTTCCAGAATTAGAAAATATCACTGCAGATGAACAACATGCGGATTAAATACTAACTCTTTCTTCCATTTAGGAAAAAAATGTATAGAATTCTGATGTTTGTTTATTTTGCATAATATTGCGTTGTAATTTGGATTCTCAACATATTTCATACATGTTTTATCCGTCAAATCTTTATTCTAATATATGTATAAGAACTCTATGACATAACAATAATAACATAATAATAATAACATAACAATAATAGCATAATAATAATAACATGACATAACAATAATAACATAATAATAATAACATAACATAACAATAATAACATAATAATAATAACATAACAATAATAACATAATAATAATAACATAACAATAATAACATAATAATAATAACATGACATAACAATAATAACATAATAATAATAACATAACAATAATAACATAACAATAATAACATAATAATAATAACATAACAATAATAACATAATAATAATAACATAATAATAATAACATAACAATAATAACATAATAATAATAACATAACAATAATAACATAATAATAATAACATAACAATAATAACATAACAATAATAACATAATAATAATAACATAACAATAATAACATAATAATAATAACATAACAATAATAACATAATAATAATAACATAACATAACAATAATAACATAATAATAATAACATAACAATAATAACATAATAATAATAACATGACATAACAATAATAACATAATAATAATAACATAACATAACAATAATAACATAATAATAATAACATAACAATAATAACATAATAATAATAACATAACAATAATAACATAATAATAATAACATAATAATAATAACATAACAATAATAACATAATAATAATAACATAACAATAATAACATAATAATAATAACATAACAATAATAACATAACAATAATAACATAATAATAATAACATAACAATAATAACATAATAATAATAACATAACAATAATAACATAATAATAATAACATAACATAACAATAATAACATAATAATAATAACATAACAATAATAACATAACAATAATAACATAATAATAATAACATAACAATAATAACATAATAATAATAACATAACATAACAATAATAACATAATAATAATAACATGACATAACAATAATAACATAATAATAGGATTAATCAAACAAGAACAATCCATTCCCATGAATAAAGAGATTAGTTCCAAATTCCTTATAAATTCTAGAGTTCAACATAAAGATTCCTGAGTTCTAAAAGATGTACCTGAAGAAGATCATAGGTTACATCAGCCGAAATATTGTGAAAATTAACAATCAAGTTGAGAATAATAGTCCAAATAATACTTATGTATATGACATTAGACTTGACCAATTAATTTAACAACAACATGCATGAAGGAAATGTGAACAAGCTTGACAGAATTTCTAATATAATAATTCTGAGAATAAGTGAAACATCTAGAACAATTAAAAACCCTTTTATCCTTCAAACTTCAGAAGTCACTTCGAACTGATTATTTCTTAGCACTTTGACTCATTACACCATGGGTTGTTTAACAATGAATAAATAACAATCAGTTCGAAGTGACAATCTTCTGAAGTTCAAGGTCCAATTTTCAGACAAGCGATACTAAGAATACAATTATATTCCTACTGATCATAACTGAAGGAAAGAGAGCATGGATTACATTTTTATTTAATCCATGCTCTCGAGCTGAAATTCGGTACAGATTCACAAATTCAACAAAGATATCCAACTTCGATAAGATACATTTAAAGGAAGCTGTTATATCAGTGGAAACATTGTGAGAATAACATCCACCATAAGAACGTTAGTCTGAATAATACGATGGACGTATGAGGTGAGGATATGAAAAAACTTGTCATAAGAATGGAAAAAAGTTGAGGTGGGGGTGTAAATTCTTTCAAAATATATACACTTTTTCACTTAATCATAAATTAGACTCGCATTACTCAACATACTCTGAATATTTTATTGATTGAGACATTAGCCATGAATAATAATTTGAATGTTTTGTGTTTCTTTACATTTTTGATGAAAAGAGATTTAGAATGAAAATAAAAATAATTTAGATACACTTTAAGATTTAATAGTAACTAATCAAGTTTTATTCCAAGATCATTCTTGTGTGTTGTGTGATTATCGTTGTGTTTATCTTTCCCTTGATTAAAATAGTTTTTACCTAATTTAATCATTTACAGGGGTTGTGATTTAAAGAAAGGGCTCAACATGTACTCGTATCAAATGCTGAGGATGATTTGCTTAAGAAATTGAAAAATAATTTACAAAACTTATATTATTTCCTATGATAACCAAACGTTTAGAGGGATTCTATTTCAATGAACTACTGATCAATTTTAGTTATGAATAATGAATGAATTTCTATCAAAAGAAAAATATAAAAACCAGAAAAAATAATATTATACCGAATAATAGTTGTGAACAGATACAGAAATGCAAGCATCTCTCATTTCATCTGTAAAATTTCTTACCTTTATATTCGACTTTATTTGAAATTCAACTGTTCTTTATTCCATCTATGAAAATATCAAATAGACTTGTGAAACGAATAAAAATCTTCACTCTAGCTTTTCTAATTAATTGACCAAAATTATTTTTTATTTTTTGCATGTGTTTTTGTTAATGTCTGCTTGTTTATCTATGAAAGTGATTATCTGCTAAATATATAAAAAGTGTTATTAAATAAATATAAACTAAAATGAATAATTAAATTAGCTTAAGAACGTCTCATGTTTTAATTAATCAAGTTAATGACTTGTATAGAATAAATGGTCGAAATATGTTTAGCCATTGTTTTTTTTTATTATTGATAGAATCTATGGTCGAAATAGGTATAGCCATTGTTTTTTTTTATTATTGATAGAATCTATGGTTGAAATATGTTTAGCCATTGTTTTTTTGTTTTTTTATTGATAGAATCTGTGGTCAAGATATGTTCAGCCATTGTTTTTTTGTTTTTTTATTGATAGAATCTATGGTCAAAATATGTTAAGCCATTGTTTTTTTATTTTTTTATTAATAGAATCTATGGTCGAAATATGTGTAGCCATTGTTTTTATGTTTTTTCATTGATAGAATCTATGGTCGAAATATGTTTAGCCATTGTTATTGTATTTTTATACGTGTGCATACGTATAGATTATGTATATTTTTTATTTTTGTTTTATTTTTACACAATATTAAAACAATACGCATTTTTTTTTAACCAGCACCCCCCACTAACCTTAGGCACGAGCCGTCACTGTTTGCCATTGTTTTTTTGTTTTTTATTGATAGAATCTATGGTCGAAATATGTTTAGCCATTGTTTTTATGTTTTTTTATTGATAGAATCTATGGTCGAAATATGTGTAGCCATTGTTTTTATGTTTTTTTATTGATAGAATCTATGGTCGAAATATGTTTCACCATTGTGCTTTTGTGTTTTATTGATAGAATCTATGGTCGAAATATGTTTAGCCATTGTTTTTATGTTTTTTTATTGATAGAATCTATGGTCGAAATATGTTTAGCCATTGTTTTTATGTTTTTTATTGATAGAATCTATGGTCGAAATATGTGTAGCCATTGTTTTTTTGTTTTTTATTGATAGAATCTATGGTCGAAATATGTTTCACCATTGTGCTTTTGTTTTTATTGATAGAATCTATGGTCGAAATATATTAAGCCATTGTTTTTATGTTTTTTTATTGATAGAATCTATGGTCGAAATATGTGTAGCCATTGTTTTTTTGTTTTTTTATTGATAGAATCTATGGTCGAAATATGTGTAGCCATTGTTTTTATGTTTTTTTATTGATAGAATCTATGGTCGAAATATGTGTAGCCATTGTTTTTATGTTTTTTTATTGATAGAATCTATGGTCGAAATATGTGTAGCCATTGTTTTTTTGTTTTTTTATTGATAGAATCTATGGTCGAAATATGTTTCACCATTGTGCTTTTGTTTTTTATTGATAGAATCTATGGTCGACATATGTTTCGCCATTGTTTTTATGTTTTTTTATTGATAGAATCTATGGTCGAAATATGTGTACCCATTGTTGTTTTGTTTTTGATTGATAGAATCTATGGTCGAAATATGTTTAGCCATTGTTTTTTTGTTTTTTTATTGATAGAATCTATAGTCGAAATATGTTGAGCCATTCTTTGTTTTGTTTTTTTATTGATAGAATCTATGGTCGAAATGTGTTTAGACATTGTTTTTTTGGTTTTTTATTGATAGAATCTATGGTCGAAATATGTTTAGCCATTGTTTTTTATGTTTTTTTATTGATAGAATCTATGGTCGAAATATGTGTAGCCATTGTTTTTATGTTTTTTTATTGATAGAATCTATGGTCGAAATATGTTTAGCCATTGTGTGTTTTGTTTTTTTATTGATAGAATCTATGGTCGAAATATGTTGAGCCATTGTTTTTTTTGTTTTTTTATTGATAGAATCTATGGTCGAAATATGTTTAGCCATTGTTTTTCTGTTTTTTTATTGATAGAATCTAAGGTCGAAATATGTTCAGCCATGGTTTTTTGTTTTTTTATTGATAGAATCTATGGTCGAAATATGGTTAGTCATTGTTGTTTTTGGTTTTTTATTGATATAATCTATGTTTAGCCATTGTTTTTTTTTTGGGGGGGGGGCTTCATTCATAGAATCTATGGTTGAAATATATTTTGCCATTGTTTTTTTTGTTTTTTTTTCATTCATAGAATCTATGGTTGAAATATATTCAGCCATTGTCTTTTGTTATTTTATTGATAGAATCTATGATGGAAATATGTTTAGCCATTGTTTTTATGTTTTTTATTGATAGAGTCTATTGTCGAAATATGTTTAGACATTGTTTTTTTTCTGTTTTTTTATTGATAGAATCTATGGTCGAAATATGTTAAGTCATTGTTTTTTTTTTATTTTTTTATTGATAGAATCTATGGTCGAAATATGTTTAGCCAATTTTTTTATGTTTTTTTTTATTGATAGAATCTATGGTCGACATATGTTTAGCCATTGTTTTTTTTGTTTTTTTTTTTCATTCATAGAATCTATGATTGAAATATATTCAGCCATTGTTTTTTGTTATTTTATTGATAGAATCTATGATCGAAATATGTTTAGCCATTGTTTTTCTGTTTTTTATTGATAGAGTCTATTGTCGAAATATGTTTAGACATTGTTTTTTTTCTGTTTTTTTATTGATAGAATCTATGGTCGAAATATGTTAAGTCATTGTTTTTTTTTATTTTTTTATTGATAGAATCTATGGTCGAAATATTTTTAGCCATTGTTTGTTTTTATTGATAGAATCTATGGTCGAAATATGTTTAGCCATGGTTTTTTTTATTGATAGAATCTATGGTCGAAATATGTTTAATCATTGTTTTCATGTTTTTTTATTGATAGAATCTATGGTCGAAATATGTTTAGACATTGTTTTTTTTTTCTGTTTTTTTATAGATAGAATCTATGGTCGAAATAGGTTTAGACATTGTTTTTTTTCTGTTTTTTTATTGATAGACTCTATGGTGGAAATATGTTAAGCCATTGCTTTTTTTATTTTTTTATTGATAGAATCTCTGGTCGAAATATGTTTAGCCATTTTTTTATGTTTTTTTATTGATAGAATCTATGGTCGAAATATGTTTAGCCATTTTTTTTTTTTGTTTTTTACTGATAGAATCTATGGTCGAAATAGTTTTAGCCATTGTTTTTTTGTTTTTTCGTTGATAGAATCTATGGTCGAAATAAGTGTAGCCATTGTTTTTTTTTTTTTTATTGATAGAATCCATGGTCGAAATATGTTTAGCCATTGTTTTTTTTTAGTTTTTTTTTTTATTGATAGAATCTATGGTCGAAATATGTTTAGCCATTGTTTTTTTTTTTTTTTTTTATTGATAGAAACTATGGTCGAAATATGTTTAGCCATTGTTTTTTATGTTTTTTATTGATAGAATCTATGGTCGAAATATGTGTAGCCATTGCTTTTATGTTTTTTTATTGATAGAATCTATGGTCGAAATATGTTCAGACATTGTTTTTCTGTTTTTTTATTGATAGAATCTACGGTCGAAATATGTTTAGCCATTGTTTTTATGTTTTTTTATTGATAGAATCTGTGGTCGAAATATGTTTAGCCATGGTTTTTTGTTTTTTTATTGATAGAAACGTATGATCGAAATATGGTTAGTCATTGTTGTTTTTTTGTTTTTTTTATTGATATAATCTATGGTCGAAATATGTTTAGCCATTGTTTTTTTTATTTTTTTATTGATAGAATCTACGGTCGAAATATGTTTAGCCATTGTTTGTATGTTTTTTTATTGATAGAATCTATGGTCGAAATATGTTTAGCCATTGTTTTTTTTTGTTTTTTTTATTGATAGAATCTATGGTTGAAATATATTTAGCCATTGATTTTTGTTGTTTTATTGATAGAATCTATGATCGAAATATGTTTAGTCATTGTTTTTATGATTTTTTATTAGTAGATACTATGGTCGAAATATGTTTAGACATTGTTTTTTTTCTGTTTTTTTATAGATAGAATCTATGGTCGAAATATGTTAAGTCATTGTTTTTTTTTTTTTTATTGATAGAATCTATGGACAAAATATGTTTAGCCATTGTTTGTATGTTTTTTTATTGATAGAATCTATGGTCGAAATATGTTTAGACTTTGTTTTTTTTCTGTTTTTTTATTGATAGAATCTATGGTCGAAATATGTGTAGCCATTGTTTTTTTTTTTGGTTTTTTATTGATAGAATCTATGGTCGAAATATGTTTAGCCAATTTTTTTATGTTTTTTTTATTGATAGAATCTATGGTCGACATATGTTTAGCCATTGTTTTTTTTTTTTTTTTTTTTTCATTCATAGAATCTATGATTGAAATATATTCAGCCATTGTTTTTTGTTATTTTATTGATAGAATCTATGATCGAAATATGTTTAGCCATTGTTTTTATGTTTTTTATTGATAGAGTCTATTGTCGAAATATGTTTAGACATTGTTTTTTTTCTGTTTTTTTATTGATAGAATCTATGGTCGAAATATGTTAAGTCATTGTTTTTTTTTATTTTTTTATTGATAGAATCTATGGTCGAAATATTTTTAGCCATTGTTTGTTTTTATTGATAGAATCTATGGTCGAAATATGTTTAGCCATGGTTTTTTTATTGATAGAATCTATGGTCGAAACATGTTTAGCCATTTTTTTTTTTTTTTTTACTGATAGAATCTATGGTCGAAATAGTTTAAGCCATTGTTTTTTTGTTTTTTTGTTGGTAGAATCTATGGTCGAAATATGTTAAGCCATTCTTTGTTTTGTTCTTTTATTGATAGAATCTATGGTCGAAATATGTTTAGCCATTGTTTTTTTTTGTTTCGTTTTTTTTATTGATAGAATCTATGGTCGAAATATGTTTAGCCATTGTGTGTATGTTTTTTTATTGATAGAATCTATGGTCGAAATATGTTTAGCTATTGTTTGTTTTTTTTCTTTTGATAGAATCTATTGTCGAAATATGTGTAGCCATTGATTGTTTTTTTTTGTTTTTTATTAATAGAATCTATGGTCGAAATATGTTTAGCCATTGTTTTTTTGTTTTTTTATTGATAGAATCTATGATTGAAATATGTTTAGCAATTGTTTTTTTGTTTTTTTATTGATAGAATCTATGGTCGAAATATGTTTAGCCATTGTTTTTATGTTTTTTTTATTGATAGAATCTATGGTTGAAATACGTGTAGCAATTGTTTTATGTTTTTTTATTGATAGAATCGATGGTCGAAATGTGTGTAGCCATTGTTTTTTTATTGATAGAAACTATGGTCGAAATATGTTTAACCATTGTTTTTTTTTTTTTTTTGATTATTTATTGATAGAATCTATGGTCGAAATATGTTTAGCCATTGTTTTTTTATTGAAAGAAACTATGGTCGAAATATGTTAGGCATTGTTTTTTTGTTGTTTATCAATAGAATCTATGGTCGAAATATGTGTAGCCATTGTTTTTTGTTTTTTTTATTGATAGAGTCTATTGTCGAAATATGTCAAGCCATTGTTTTTTTGTTTTTTCATTGGAACAATCTATGGTCGAAATATGTTTGACCATTGTTTTTTGTTTTGTTTTTTTATTGATAGAGCCATTGGTCGAAATATGTTTAGCCATTGTTTTTTTGTTTTTTATTGATAGAATCTATGGTCGAAATATGTTTAGCCATTGTTTTTGTTTTTTATTGATAGAATCTATGGTCGACATATGTTTAGCCATTGTTTTTGTGTTTTTTTTTACTGATAGAATGTATGGTCGAAATATGTTTAGCCATTGCTATTTTTCTTTTTTATTGTTAGAATCTATGGTCGAAATATGTTTAGCCATTGTTTTTATATTTTTTTTATTTAATGAATCTATGGTCGAAACCTGCTTAGCCATTGTTTTAATGTTGTTTTACTGATAGAATCTATGGTCGAAATATGTTTAACCATTGTTTTTATGTTTTTTTATTTATAGAATCTATGGTCGAAATATGTTTAGCCATTGCTTTTTTGTTTTTTTATTGAAAGAATCTATGGTCGATATATGTTTAGCCATTGTTTGTTTTGTTTTATTATTGATAGAATTTGTGGTCGAAATATGTTTCGCTATTGTTTTTTTGGTTTTTTTATTGATAGAATCTATGATCTAAATATGTGTAGCCATTGCTTTTTTGTTATTTACTGATAGAATCTATGGTCGAAATATATTTAGCCATTGTTTTTTTTTTTTGTTGTTTTTTTATTGATAGAATCTATGGTCGAAAGATGTTTAGCCATTGTTTTTATGTTTTTTTATTGATAGAATCTATGGTCGAGATATGTGTAGCCATTGTTTGTTTTGGTTTTTTATTGATAGAATCTATGGTCGAAATATGTTTAGCCATTGTTTTTTTTATTGATAGAATCTATGGTCGAAATATGTTTAGCCATTGTTTTTTTTTTTTCTTTTTTATTGATAGAATCTATGGTCGGAATATGTTTAGCCATTGTTTTTTTTTTGTTGTTTTTTATTGATAGAATCTTTGGTCTAAATGTGTTTAGTCATTGTTTTTTTTTTGTTCTTTTTTATTGATAGGATCTATGGTCGAAATATGTTTAGCCATTGCTTTTTGTTTTTTTACTGATAGAATCTATGGTCGAAATATGTTTCGCCATTGTTTTTTTTTTTGTTTTGTTTATTGATAGAATCTATGGTCGAAATATGTTTAGCCATTGTTTTTATGTTTTTTATTGATAGAATCTATGGTCGAAATATGTGTAGCCATTTGTTTTTTGTCTTTTTATTGATAGAGTCTATGGTCGAAATATGTTAAGCCATTGTTTTTTTGTTTTTTTATTGATAGAATCTATGGTCGAAATATGTTTAGCCATTGTTTTTGTGTTTTTTTTATTGATAGAATCTATGGTCGACATATGTTTAACCATTGTTTTTATGTTTTTTATTTATAGAATCTATGGTCAAAATATGTTTAGCCATTGATTTTTGTGTTTTTATTGATAGAATCTCTCGTCGAAATATGTTTGGCCATTGTTTGTTTGTTTGTTTTTTATTGATAGAATTTGTGGTCGAAATATGTATCGCCATTGGGTTTTTTTTTGTGTTTTTATTGATAGAATCTATGGTCGAAATATGTTTAGCCATTGCATTTTTGTTTCTTTATTGATAGAATCTATGGTCGAAATATGTTTAGCCATTGTTTTTGTGTTTTTTTACTGATAGAATGTATGGTCGAAATATGTTTAGCCATTGCTATTTTTCTTTTTTATTGTTAGAATCTATGGTCGAAATATGTTTAGCCATTGTTTTTATATTTTTTTTATTTAATGAATCTATGGTCGAAACCTGCTTAGCCATTGTTTTAATGTTGTTTTACTGATAGAATCTATGGTTGAAATATGTTTAACCATTGTTTTTATGTTTTTTTATTTATAGAATCTATGGTCGAAATATGTTTAGCCATTGCTTTTTTGTTTTTTTATTGATAGAATTTGTGGTCGAAATATGTTTCGCCATTGTTTTTTTTTTTGTTTTTTTATTGATAGAATCTATGATCTAAATATGTTTAGCCATTGTTTTTCTGTTTTTTTACTGATAGAATCTATGGTTGAAATATGTTTAGCCATTGTTTTTTTTTTGTTGTTGTTTTTTTATTGATAGAATCTATGGTCGAAAGATGTTTAGCCATTGTGTTTATGTTTTTTTATTGATAGAATCTATGGTCGAGATATGTGTAGCCATTGTTTGTTTTGGTTTTTTATTGAAAGAATCTATGGTCGATATATGTTTAGCCATTGTTTGTTTTGTTTTATTATTGATAGAATTTGTGGTCGAAATATGTTTCGCCATTGTGTTTTTTTTTGTTTTTTTATTGATAGAATCTATGATCTAAATATGTGTAGCCATTGCTTTTTTGTTTTTTTACTGATAGAATCTATGGTTGAAATATGTTTAGCCATTGTTTTTTTTTTGTTGTTGTTGTTTTATTGATAGAATCTATGGTCGAAAGATGTTTAGCCATTGTGTTTATGTTTTTTTATTGATAGAATCTATGGTCGAGATATGTGTAGCCATTGTTTGTTTTGGTTTTTTATTGATAGAATCTATGGTCGAAATATATTTAGCCATTGTTTTTATGTTTTTTATTGATAGAATCTATGGTCGAAATATGTTTAGCCATTGTTTGTTTTGTGTTTTTATTGATAGAATCTATGGTCGAAATATGTTTAACCATTGTTTTTTGTGTTTTTTTATTGATAGAATCTACGGTCGAAATATGTTTCGCCATTGTTTTTTTTTTGTTGTTGTTTTTTATTGATAGAATCTATGGTCGAAATATGTTTAGCCATTGTTTTTTTTATTGATAGAATCTATGGTCGAAATATGTTTAGCCATTGTTTTTTTTGTTGTTGTTTTTTATTGATAGGATCTATGGTCGAAATATGTTTAACCATTGTTTTTATGTTTTTTTATTTATAGAATCTATGGTCGAAATATGTTTAGCCATTGCTTTTTTGTTTTTTTATTGAAAGAATCTATGGTCGATATATGTTTAGCCATTGTTTGTTTTGTTTTATTATTGATAGAATTTGTGGTCGAAATATGTTTCGCCATTGTTTTTTTGGTTTTTTTATTGATAGAATCTATGATCTAAATATGTGTAGCCATTGCTTTTTTGTTATTTACTGATAGAATCTATGGTCGAAATATATTTAGCCATTGTTTTTTTTTTTTGTTGTTTTTTTATTGATAGAATCTATGGTCGAAAGATGTTTAGCCATTGTTTTTATGTTTTTTTATTGATAGAATCTATGGTCGAGATATGTGTAGCCATTGTTTGTTTTGGTTTTTTATTGATAGAATCTATGGTCGAAATATGTTTAGCCATTGTTTTTTTTATTGATAGAATCTATGGTCGAAATATGTTTAGCCATTGTTTTTTTTTTTTGTTTTTTATTGATAGAATCTATGGTCGGAATATGTTTAGCCATTGTTTTTTTTTTGTTGTTTTTTATTGATAGAATCTTTGGTCTAAATGTGTTTAGTCATTGTTTTTTTTTTGTTCTTTTTTATTGATAGGATCTATGGTCGAAATATGTTTAGCCATTGCTTTTTGTTTTTTTACTGATAGAATCTATGGTCGAAATATGTTTCGCCATTGTTTTTTTTTTTGTTTTGTTTATTGATAGAATCTATGGTCGAAATATGTTTAGCCATTGTTTTTATGTTTTTTATTGATAGAATCTATGGTCGAAATATGTGTAGCCATTGGTTTTTTGTCTTTTTATTGATAGAGTCTATGGTCGAAATATGTTAAGCCATTGTTTTTTTGTTTTTTTTATTGATAGAATCTATGGTCGAAATATGTTTAGCCATTGTTTTTGTGTTTTTTTTATTGATAGAATCTATGGTCGACATATGTTTAACCATTGTTTTTATGTTTTTTATTTATAGAATCTATGGTCGAAATATGTTTAGCCATTGCTTTTTTGTGTTTTTATTGATAGAATCTCTCGTCGAAATATGTTTGGCCATTGTTTGTTTGTTTGTTTTTTATTGATAGAATTTGTGGTCGAAATATGTATCGCCATTGGGTTTTTTTTTTGTGTTTTTATTGATAGAATCTATGGTCGAAATATGTTTAGCCATTGCTTTTTTGTTTCTTTATTGATAGAATCTATGGTCGAAATATGTTTAGCCATTGTTTTTGTGTTTTTTTACTGATAGAATGTATGGTCGAAATATGTTTAGCCATTGCTATTTTTCTTTTTTATTGTTAGAATCTATGGTCGAAATATGTTTAGCCATTGTTTTTATATTTTTTTTATTTAATGAATCTATGGTCGAAACCTGCTTAGCCATTGTTTTAATGTTGTTTTACTGATAGAATCTATGGTTGAAATATGTTTAACCATTGTTTTTATGTTTTTTTATTTATAGAATCTATGGTCGAAATATGTTTAGCCATTGCTTTTTTGTTTTTTTATTGATAGAATTTGTGGTCGAAATATGTTTCGCCATTGTTTTTTTTTTTGTTTTTTTATTGATAGAATCTATGATCTAAATATGTTTAGCCATTGTTTTTTCTGTTTTTTTACTGATAGAATCTATGGTTGAAATATGTTTAGCCATTGTTTTTTTTTTGTTGTTGTTTTTTTATTGATAGAATCTATGGTCGAAAGATGTTTAGCCATTGTGTTTATGTTTTTTTGTTGATAGAATCTATGGTCGAGATATGTGTAGCCATTGTTTGTTTTGGTTTTTTATTGATAGAATCTATGGTCGAAATATGTTTAGCCATTGTTTTTTGTGTTTTTTTATTGATAGAATCTACGGTCGAAATATGTTTCGCCATTGTTTTTTTTTTGTTGTTGTTTTTTATTGATAGAATCTATGGTCGAAATATGTTTAGCCATTGTTTTTTTTATTGATAGAATCTATGGTCGAAATATGTTTAGCCATTGTTTTTTTTGTTGTTGTTTTTTATTGATAGGATCTATGGTCGAAATATGTTTAACCATTGTTTTTATGTTTTTTTATTTATAGAATCTATGGTCGAAATATGTTTAGCCATTGTTTTTTTTGTTTTTTTATTGAAAGAATCTATGGTCGATATATGTTTAGCCATTGTTTGTTTTGTTTTATTATTGATAGAATTTGTGGTCGAAATATGTTTCGCCATTGTTTTTTTGGTTTTTTTATTGATAGAATCTATGATCTAAATATGTGTAGCCATTGCTTTTTTGTTATTTACTGATAGAATCTA
This sequence comes from Euprymna scolopes, assembly GCF_053919585.1. Classification (NCBI taxonomy): domain Eukaryota; kingdom Metazoa; phylum Mollusca; class Cephalopoda; order Sepiida; family Sepiolidae; genus Euprymna; species Euprymna scolopes. The sequence continues at coordinate 84,087,547 of NC_136490.1, forward strand.
TGGTCGAAATATATTTAGCCATTGTTTTTTTTTTTTTGTTGTTTTTTTATTGATAGAATCTATGGTCGAAAGATGTTTAGCCATTGTTTTTATGTTTTTTTATTGATAGAATCTATGGTCGAGATATGTGTAGCCATTGTTTGTTTTGGTTTTTTATTGATAGAATCTATGGTCGAAATATGTTTAGCCATTGTTTTTTTTATTGATAGAATCTATGGTCGAAATATGTTTAGCCATTGTTTTTTTTTTTTTTGTTTTTTATTGATAGAATCTATGGTCGGAATATGTTTAGCCATTGTTTTTTTTTTGTTGTTTTTTATTGATAGAATCTTTGGTCTAAATGTGTTTAGTCATTGTTTTTTTTTTGTTCTTTTTTATTGATAGGATCTATGGTCGAAATATGTTTAGCCATTGCTTTTTTTTTTTTTTACTGATAGAATCTATGGTCGAAATATGTTTCGCCATTGTTTTTTTTTTTTTTGTTTTGTTTATTGATAGAATCTATGGTCGAAATATGTTTAGCCATTGTTTTTATGTTTTTTATTGATAGAATCTATGGTCGAAATATGTGTAGCCATTGGTTTTTTGTCTTTTTATTGATAGAGTCTATGGTCGAAATATGTTAAGCCATTGTTTTTTTGTTTTTTTATTGATAGAATCTATGGTCGAAATATGTTTAGCCATTGTTTTTGTGTTTTTTTTATTGATAGAATCTATGGTCGACATATGTTTAACCATTGTTTTTATGTTTTTTATTTATAGAATCTATGGTCGAAATATGTTTAGCCATTGCTTTTTTGTGTTTTTATTGATAGAATCTCTCGTCGAAATATGTTTGGCCATTGTTTGTTTGTTTGTTTTTTATTGATAGAATTTGTGGTCGAAATATGTATCGCCATTGGGTTTTTTTTGTGTGTTTTTATTGATAGAATCTATGGTCGAAATATGTTTAGCCATTGCTTTTTTGTTTCTTTATTGATAGAATCTATGGTCGAAATATGTTTAGCCATTGTTTTTGTGTTTTTTTACTGATAGAATGTATGGTCGAAATATGTTTAGCCATTGCTATTTTTCTTTTTTATTGTTAGAATCTATGGTCGAAATATGTTTAGCCATTGTTTTTATATTTTTTTTATTTAATGAATCTATGGTCGAAACCTGCTTAGCCATTGTTTTAATGTTGTTTTACTGATAGAATCTATGGTTGAAATATGTTTAACCATTGTTTTTATGTTTTTTTATTTATAGAATCTATGGTCGAAATATGTTTAGCCATTGCTTTTTTGTTTTTTTATTGATAGAATTTGTGGTCGAAATATGTTTCGCCATTGTTTTTTTTTTTGTATTTTTATTGATAGAATCTATGATCAAAATATGTGTAGCCATTGCTTTTTTGTTTTTTTACTGATAGAATCTATGGTTGAAATATGTTTAACCATTGTTTTTATGTTTTTTTATTTATAGAATCTATGGTCGATATATGTTTAGCCATTGTTTGTTTTGTTTTATTATTGATAGAATTTGTGGTCGAAATATGTTTCGCCATTGTGTTTTTTTTTGTTTTTTTATTGATAGAATCTATGATCTAAATATGTGTAGCCATTGCTTTTTTGTTTTTTTACTGATAGAATCTATGGTTGAAATATGTTTAGCCATTGTTTTTTTTTTGTTGTTGTTTTTTTATTGATAGAATCTATGGTCGAAAGATGTTTAGCCATTGTGTTTATGTTTTTTTATTGATAGAATCTATGGTCGAGATATGTGTAGCCATTGTTTGTTTTGGTTTTTTATTGATAGAATCTATGGTCGAAATATGTTTAGCCATTGTTTTTATGTTTTTTATTGATAGAATCTATGGTCGAAATATGTTTAGCCATTGTTTGTTTTGTGTTTTTATTGATAGAATCTATGGTCGAAATATGTTTAACCATTGTTTTTTGTGTTTTTTTATTGATAGAATCTACGGTCGAAATATGTTTCGCCATTGTTTTTTTTTTGTTGTTGTTTTTTATTGATAGAATCTATGGTCGAAATATGTTTAGCCATTGTTTTTTTTATTGATAGAATCTATGGTCGAAATATGTTTAGCCATTGTTTTTTTTGTTGTTGTTTTTTATTGATAGGATCTATGGTCGAAATATGTTTAGCCATTGTTTTTTTTTTTTTGTTTTTTATTGATAGAATCTATGGTCGAAATATGTTTAGCCATTGTTTTTTTTTTTTTGTTGTTTTTTATTGATAGAATCTATGGTCTAAATGTGTTTAGCCATTGTTTTTTTTTTTGTTCTTTTTTATTGATAGGATCTATGGTCGAAATATGTTTAGCCATTGCTTTTTGTTTTTTTACTGATAGAATCTATGGTCGAAATATGTTTAGCCATTGTTTTTATGTTTTTTTATTGATAGAATCTATGGTCGAAATATATTTAGCCATTGTTTTTATGTTTTTTATTGATAGAATCTGTGGCCGAAATATGTTTAGCCATTGTTTTTTTTTGTTTTGTTTTTTTTATTGATAGAATCTATGATCGAAATATGAACAGCCATTGTTTTTTTTATTGATAGAATCTATGGTTGAAATATGTTAAGCCATGTTTTTTTGTTTTTTATTGATAGAATCTATGATCGAAATATGAACAGTTATTGTTTTTTTATTGATAGAATCTAAGGTCGAAATGTTTAGCCATTGTTTTTTTGTTTTTTATTGATAGAATCTACGGTCGAAATATGTTAAGCCATTGTTTTTGTGTTTTTTTTATTGATAGAATCTATGGTCGACATATGTTTAACCATTGTTTTTATGTTTTTTATTTATAGAATCTATGGTCGAAATATGTTTAGCCATTGCTTTTTTGTGTTTTTATTGATAGAATCTATCGTCGAAATATGTTTGGCCATTGTTTGTTTGTTTGTTTTTTATTGATAGAATTTGTGGTCGAAATATGTATCGCCATTGGTTTTTTTTTTTTTTTTTTTTTATTGATAGAATCTATGGTCGAAATATGTTTAGCCATTGCTTTTTTGTTTTTTTATTGATAGAATCTATGGTCGAAATATGTTTAGCCATTGTTTTTTATTTGTTTTTTTATTGATAGAATCTATGGTCGAAATATGTTACGCCATTGTTTTTATGTTTTTTTATTGATAGAATCTATGGTCGAAATATGTGTAGCCATTATTTGTTTTGTGTTTTTCTTGATAGAATCTATGGTCGAAATATGTTTAGACATTGTTTTATGTTATTTTATTGATAGAATCTATGGTCGGAATATGTTCCGCCGTTGTTGTTGAAATATGTTGAGCCATTCTTTGTTTTGTTTTTTGTTGATAGAATCTATGGTCGAAATGTGTTTACACATTGTTTTTTTGTTTTTTTATTGATAGAATCTATGGTGGAAATATGTTTAGCCATTGTTTTTTATGTTTTTTTATTTATAGAATCTATGGTCGAAATATGTGTAGCCATTTTTTGTTTTGTTTTTTTATTGATAGAATCCATGGTCGAAATATGTTTAGCCATTGTTTTTATGTTTTTTTTTATTGATAGAATCTATGGTCGAAATATGTGTAGCCATTGTTTGTTTTGTTTTTTTATTGATAGAATCTATGGTCGAAATATGTTTAGCCATTGTTTTTATGTTTTTTTATTGATAGAATCTATGGTCGAAATATGTGTAGCCATTGTTTGTTTTGTTTTTTTATTGATAGAATCTATGGTCGAAATATGTTTAGCCATTGTTTTTATGTTTTTTTATTGATAGAATCTATGGTCGAAATATGTTTAGCCATTGTTTGTTTTGTTTTTTTATTGATAGAATCTATGGTCGAAATATGTTTAGCCATTGTTTTTATGTTTTTTTATTGATAGAATCTATGTTTAGCCATTGTTTGTTTTGTTTTTTTTATTGATAGAATCTATGGTCGAAATATGTTTAGCCATTGCTTTTTTGTTTTTTTATTGATAGAATCTATGGTCGAAATATGTTTAGCCATTGTTTTTATGTTTTTTTATTGATAGAATCTATGATCGAAATATGTTCAGCCATGGTTTTTTGTTTTTTTATTGATAGAATCTATGGTCGAAATATATTTAGCCATTGTTTTTTTGTTTTTTTTTATTGATAGAATCTATGATCGAAATATGTTAAGCCATTGTTTTTTTATTTTTTTATTGATAGAATCTATGGTCGAAATATGTTTAGCCATTGTTTGTATGTTTTTTTATTGATAGAATCTATGGTCGACATATGTTTAGCCATTGTTTTTTTTGTTTTTTTTTTTCATTCATAGAATCTATTGTTGAAATATATTCAGCCATTGTGTTTATGTTTTTTTATTGATAGAATCTATGGTCGAAATATGTTTAGCCATTGTTTTTTTGTTTTTTTATTGATAGAACCATTGGTCGAAATATGTTTAGCCATTGTTTTTTTGTTTTGTTTTTTTATTGATAGAATCTATGGTCGAAATATGTTTAGCCATTGTTCTTTTTTGTTTTGTTTTTTTATTGATAGAATCTATGGTCGAAATATGTTTAGCCATTGTTTTTTTTGGTTTTGTTTGTTTATTGATGGAATCTATGGTCGAAATATGTTTAGCCATGTTTTTTTTGTTTGTTATTGATATAATCTATGATCGAAATATGAACAGATATTGTTTTTTTACTGATAGAATCTATGGTCGAAATATGTTTAGCCATTGTTTTTTTGTTTTTTTATTGATATAATCTATGGTCGAAATATGTTTAGCCATTGTTTTTGTGTTTTTTTACTGATAGAATCTATGGTCGAAATCTGTTTAGCCATTGCTTTTTTGCTTTTTTATTGTTAGAATCTACTGTCGAAATATGTTTAGCCATTGTTTTTATATTTTTGTTATTTAATGAATCTATGGTCGAAACCTGTTTAGCCATTGTTTTAAGGTTTTTTATTGATATAATCTATGGTCGAAATATGTTTAGTCATTGCTTTTTTGTTTTTTTATTGATATAATCTATGGTCGACATGTGTTTAACCATAGTTTTTTTGTTTTTTTATTTATAGAATCTATGGTCGAAATATGTTTAGCCATTGCTTTTTTGTGTTTTTATTGATAGAATCTATGTTCGAAATATGTGTGGCAATTGTTGTTTTGTGTTCTTACTGATAGAATCTATGGTCGAAATATGTTCCGCCATTGTTTTTTTTTGTTTTTTTTATTGATAGAATCTATGGTCGAAATATGTTTAGCCATTGTTTTTTTACTGATAGAATCTATGGTCGAAATATGTTAAGCCATTGTTTTTATGTTTTTTTATTGATAGAATCTATTGTCGAAATATGTTTAGCCATTTTTTTTATGTTTTTTTTATTGATAGAATCTATTGTCGAAATATTTTAAGCCATTGTTTTTTTTGTTTTTTTACTGATAGAATCTATGGTCGAAATAGTTTTAGCCATTGTTTTTTTGTTTTTTCGTTGGTAGAATCTATAGTCGAAATATGTTTAGCCATTGTTTGTTTAGTTTTTTGTTGATAGAATCTATGTTCGACATATGTTTAGCCATTGTTTTTTTTGTTTTTTTTTTAATGATAGAATCCACGGTCGAAATATGTTTAGCCATTGTTTTTTTTTTTTTTTGTTTTGTTTTTTTATTGATAGAATCTATGGTCGAAATATGTTTAGCCATTGTGTGTATGTTTTTTTATTGATAGAATCTATGGTCGAAATATGTTTAGCCATTGTTTTTTTATTGATAGAATCTATGGTCGAAATATGTGTAGCCATTGTTTGTTTTGTTTTTTTATTGATAGAATCTACTATCGAAATATGTTTAGCCATTGTTTTTTTATTGATAGAATCTATGGTCGAAATATGTTTAGCCATTATTTTTTTATTGATAGAATCTACGGTCGAAATATGTTTAGACATTGTTTTTGTTTATTTTTTATTGATAGAATCTATGGTTGAAATATGTTTAGCCAAAGTGTTTTTATTGATAGAATCCATGGTCGAAATATGTTTAGCCATTATTTTTTTATTGATAGAATCTACGGTCGAAATATGTTCAGCCATTGTTTTTTTTTATGTTTTTATTGATAGAATCTACGGTTGAAATATGTTTAGCCATTGTTTTTTTCTTTTTTTTTTATTGATAGAATCTATGGTTGAAATATGTTTAGCCATTGTTTTTATTGATAGAATCTATGGTTGAAATATGTGTAGCCATTGTGTTTTTATTGATAGAATCTATGGTCGAAATATGTTTAGCCATTATTTTTTTATTGATAGAATCTACGGTCGAAATATGTTTAGCCATTGTTTTTTTTTTTTTTTGTTTTTTGTTGATAGAATCTATGGTTGAAATATGTTTAGCCATTGGTTTTTTGTTAATTTTTTTATACCATTGTGTTTTTATTGATAGTATCTATGGTTGAAATATGTTTAGGCATTGTGTTTTGTTTTTTTTTTATTGATAGAATCTACGATCGAAATATGTTTAGCCATTGTTTTTTTATTGATAGAATCTATGGTCGAAATATATTTAGCCTTTGCGCGAGCATTTTCCAATCTCACACAAAAACACACAGTCACATTTCAAGCTATATTACTTGTCATATACATACGCGCACACAAACATACGCTCCCACGTCCACACATGTACATATATTCAAGTTTGCATACATACACTCACATTGACGTGTATATACACACATGCTAATGTACACACATGTACTCACACACGGGCACACGTACGCACACAAGGACGGTATCACTTCCTTTCAAAGGAAATCCACACATGTGCAAAAGACGACCGGAAACATCTATAAAAGGAAGAAACAAGCTGTTTCCAATCCTTTTCGGCCCAGCTTTCGAGCTGGTCGGTCTACGGACCGACCGCGTGCCTCATGCCATTTACTACTATATGGGACAGAAAGCTAACAGACCGTACGTATACTTCTCACTCTTTCTCTCTCTATCTACTACTGGTCCCTGAGAACACCTTCGCATAGCTGACTGCTAACTGACGTCAACCCTCTATCCTTTTCTTTGTCTACACGATGGACTGCCATTTCTCGTTCTATTACATTACTCACTTCTTTTCCCACGCACGAACAAACGATATTGACCCGAACGTGAGATGAACATACATTTCGTTTTTCTTTCTAAAACACCAGTCCCGCAACGAACGATGGTTACACCCGCGCGGACATGAACACATGTTATATCTAAAACATTCTTTCAACAGTAAATAAACGACACGTTTATCTTATCCATCAATTGAGTTTTTGTTTCCTTCAATTCCATTCGTTTCATTATTTTCTTGTAGCGAGTTAGGGCATTATTATATCCTGGTCCGCAACACCATTGTTTTTTTGTTTTTTTATTGATAGAATCTATGGTCGAAATAGGTTTAGCCATTGTTTTTTATTGATAGAATCTATGGTCGAAATAGGTTTAACCATTGTTTTTTTATTGATAGAATCTATGGTCCAAATATATTTAGCCATTGTTTTTTTGTTTTTTTTATTGATAGAATCTATGATCGAAATATGTTTAGCCATTGTGTTTTTGTTTTTTTATGGGTAGAATCTATGGTCGAAATATGTTTAGCGATTGTTTTTTTTTTCTTGATAGAATCTATGGTCGAAATATGTTTAGCCATTGTTTTTTTGTTTTTTTATTGATAGAATCTATGGTCGAAATATGTTTAGCCATTGTTTGTTTTGTTTTTTTATTGATAGAATCTATGGTCGAAATATGTTTAGCCATTGTTTTTATGTTTTTTTATTGATAGAATCTATGTTTAGCCATTGTTTGTTTTGTTTTTTTTATTGATAGAATCTATGGTCGAAATATGTTTAGCCATTGTTTGTTTTGTTTTTTTATTGATAGAATCTATGGTCGAAATATGTTTAGCCATTGTTTTTATGTTTTTTTATTGATAGAATCTATGATCGAAATATGTTCAGCCATGGTTTTTTGTTTTTTTATTGATAGAATCTATGGTCGAAATATATTTAGCCATTGTTTTTTTGTTTTTTTTTATTGATAGAATCTATGATCGAAATATGTTAAGCCATTGTTTTTTTATTTTTTTATTGATAGAATCTATGGTCGAAATATGTTTAGCCATTGTTTGTATGTTTTTTTATTGATAGAATCTATGGTCGACATATGTTTAGCCATTGTTTTTTTTTGTTTTTTTTTTCATTCATAGAATCTATGGTTGAAATATATTCAGCCATTGTGTTTATGTTTTTTTATTGATAGAATCTATGGTCGAAATATGTTTAGCCATTGTTTTTTTGTTTTTTTATTGATAGAACCATTGGTCGAAATATGTTTAGCCATTGTTTTTTTGTTTTGTTTTTTTATTGATAGAATCTATGGTCGAAATATGTTTAGCCATTGTTTTTTTTTGTTTTGTTTTTTTATTGATAGAATCTATGGTCGAAATATGTTTAGCCATTGTTTTTTTTGGTTTTGTTTTTTTATTGATGGAATCTATGGTCGAAATATGTTTAGCCATGTTTTTTTTGTTTGTTATTGATATAATCTATGATCGAAATATGAACAGATATTGTTTTTTTACTGATAGAATCTATGGTCGAAATATGTTTAGCCATTGTTTTTTTGTTTTTTTATTGATAGAATCTATGGTCGAAATATGTTTAGCCATTGTTTGTGTGTTTTTTTACTGATAGAATCTATGGTCGAAATCTGTTTAGCCATTGCTTTTTTGCTTTTTTATTGTTAGAATCTACTGTCGAAATATGTTTAGCCATTGTTTTTATATTTTTGTTATTTAATGAATCTATGGTCGAAACCTGTTTAGCCATTGTTTTAAGGTTTTTTATTGATAGAATCTATGGTCGAAATATGTTTAGTCATTGCTTTTTTGTTTTTTTATTGATATAATCTATGGTCGACATGTGTTTAACCATAGTTTTTTTGTTTTTTTATTTATAGAATCTATGGTCGAAATATGTTTAGCCATTGCTTTTTTGTGTTTTTATTGATAGAATCTATGTTCGAAATATGTGTGGCAATTGTTGTTTTGTGTTCTTACTGATAGAATCTATGGTCGAAATATGTTCCGCCATTGTTTTTTTTTGTTTTTTTTATTGATAGAATCTATGGTCGAAATATGTTTAGCCATTGTTTTTTTACTGATAGAATCTATGGTCGAAATATGTTAAGCCATTGTTTTTTATGTTTTTTTATTGATAGAATCTATTGTCGAAATATGTTTAGCCATTTTTTTATGTTTTTTTTATTGATAGAATCTATTGTCGAAATATTTTAAGCCATTGTTTTTTTTGTTTTTTTACTGATAGAATCTATGGTCGAAATAGTTTTAGCCATTGTTTTTTTGTTTTTTCGTTGGTAGAATCTATGGTCGAAATATGTTTAGCCATTGTTTGTTTAGTTTTTTGTTGATAGAATCTATGGTCGAAATATGTTTAGCCATTGTTTTTTTTGTTTTTTTTTTTAATGATAGAATCCACGGTCGAAATATGTTTAGCCATTGTTTTTTTTTTTTGTTTTTTTTTTTATTGATAGAATCTATGGTCGAAATATGTTTAGCCATTGTGTGTATGTTTTTTTATTGATAGAATCTATGGTCGAAATATGTTTAGCCATTGTTTTTTTATTGATAGAATCTATGGTCGAAATATGTGTAGCCATTGTTTGTTTTGTTTTTTTATTGATAGAATCTACTATCGAAATATGTTTAGCCATTGTTTTTTTATTGATAGAATCTATGGTCGAAATATGTTTAGCCATTATTTTTTTATTGATAGAATCTACGGTCGAAATATGTTTAGACATTGTTTTTGTTTATTTTTTATTGATAGAATCTATGGTTGAAATATGTTTAGCCAAAGTGTTTTTATTGATAGAATCCATGGTCGAAATATGTTTAGCCATTATTTTTTTATTGATAGAATCTACGGTCGAAATATGTTCAGCCATTGTTTTTTTTTATGTTTTTATTGATAGAATCTACGGTTGAAATATGTTTAGCCATTGTTTTTTTTTTGTTTTTTTTTTTGATAGAATCTATGGTTGAAATATGTTTAGCCATTGTTTTTATTGATAGAATCTATGGTTGAAATATGTGTAGCCATTGTGTTTTTATTGATAGAATCTATGGTCGAAATATGTTTAGCCATTATTTTTTTATTGATAGAATCTACGGTCGAAATATGTTTAGCCATTGTTTTGTTTTTTTTTTGTTTTTTGTTGATAGAATCTATGGTTGAAATATGTTTAGCCATTGGTTTTTTGTTAATTTTTTTATACCATTGTGTTTTTATTGATAGTATCTATGGTTGAAATATGTTTAGGCATTGTGTTTTTTTTTTTTTTTTATTGATAGAATCTACGATCGAAATATGTTTAGCCATTGTTTTTTTATTGATAGAATCTATGGTCGAAATATATTTAGCCTTTGCGCGAGCATTTTCCAATCTCACACAAAAACACACAGTCACATTTCAAGCTATATTACTTGTCATATACATACGCGCACACAAACATACGCTCCCACGTCCACACATGTACATATATTCAAGTTTGCATACATACACTCACATTGACGTGTATATACACACATGCTAATGTACACACATGTACTCACACACGGGCACACGTACGCACACAAGGACGGTATCACTTCCTTTCAAAGGAAATCCACACATGTGCAAAAGACGACTGGAAACATCTATAAAAGGAAGAAACAAGCTGTTTCCAATCCTTTTCGGCCCAGCTTTCGAGCTGGTCGGTCTACGGACCGACCGCGTGCCTCATGCCATTTACTACTATATGGGACAGAAAGCTAACAGACCGTACGTATACTTCTCACTCTTTCTCTCTCTATCTACTACTGGTCCCTGAGAACACCTTCGCATAGCTGACTGCTAACTGACGTCAACCCTCTATCCTTTTCTTTGTCTACACGATGGACTGCCATTTCTCGTTCTATTACATTACTCACTTCTTTTCCCACGCACGAACAAACGATATTGACCCGAACGTGAGATGAACATACATTTCGTTTTTCTTTCTAAAACACCAGTCCCGCAACGAACGATGGTTACACCCGCGCGGACATGAACACATGTTATATCTAAAACATTCTTTCAACAGTAAATAAACGACACGTTTATCTTATCCATCAATTGAGTTTTTGTTTCCTTCAATTCCATTCGTTTCATTATTTTCTTGTAGCGAGTTAGGGCATTATTATATCCTGGTCCGCAACACCATTGTTTTTTTGTTTTTTTATTGATAGAATCTATGGTCGAAATAGGTTTAGCCATTGTTTTTTATTGATAGAATCTATGGTCGAAATATGTTTAGCCATTGTTTTTTTGTTTTTTTTATTGATAGAATCTATGGTCGAAATAGGTTTAACCATTGTTTTTTTATTGATAGAATCTATGGTCCAAATATATTTAGCCATTGTTTTTTTGTTTTTTTTATTGATAGAATCTATGATCGAAATATGTTTAGCCATTGTGTTTTTGTTTTTTTATGGGTAGAATCTATGGTCGAAATATGTTTAGCCATTGTTTTTTTGTTTTTTTATTGATAGAATCTATGGTCGAAATATGTTTAGCCATTGTTTGTTTTGTTTTTTTGTTGATAGAATCTATGGTCGAAATATGTTTAGCCATTGTTTTTATGTTTTTTTATTGATAGAATCTATGTTTAGCCATTGTTTGTTTTGTTTTTTTATTGATAGAATTTATGATCGAAATATGTTTCGCCATTGTTTTTATGTTTTTTTATTGATAGAATCTATGATCGAAATATGTTTAGCCATTGTTTTTTTATTGATAGAATCTATGGTCGAAATATGTTTAGCCATTGTTTTTTTGTTTTTTTATTGATAGAATCCATGGTCGAAATATGTTTAGCCATTGTTTTTATGTTTTTTTATTGATAGAATCTATGATCGAAATATGTTTAGCCATTGTTTTTTTTTGTTTTTTATTGATAGAATCTATGGTCGAAATATGTTTAGCCATTGTTTTTTTTTTGTTTTTTATTGATAGAATCCATGGGCTGAATATGTTTAGCCATTGTTTTTTTTGTTTTTTTATTGATAGAATCTATGGTCAAAATATGTTTAGCGATTGTTTTTTTTTTTTTATTGATAGAATCTATGGTCGAAATATGTTTAGCGATTGTTTTTTTTTTTATTGATAGAATCTATGGTCGAAATATGTTTAGCACTAGTTTTTTGTTTTTTTTATTGATAGAATCTATGATCGAAATATGTTTAGCCATTGTTTTTATGTTTTTTTATTGATAGAATCTATGGTTGGTCGAAATATGTTTAGCCTTTGTTTTTATGTTTTTTTATTGATAGAATCTATGATCGAAATATGTTTAGCCATTGTTTTTATGTTTTTTATTGATAGAATCTATGATTGAAATATGTTTAGCGATTTTTTTTTATTGATAGAATCTATGATTTAAATATGTTTAGCCATTGTTTTTTTATTGATAGAATCTATGGTCGAAATATGTTTAGCCATTGTTTTTTTGTTTTTTTATTGATAGAATCCACGGTCGAAATATGTTTAGCCATTGTTTTTATGTTTTTTTATTGATAGAATCCATGGTCGAACTATGTTTAGCCATTGTTTTTTTTTTTTTTTTTATTGATAGAATCTATGGTCGAAATATGTTTAGCCATTGGTTTTATGTTTTTTTTATTTATAGAATCTATGATCGAAATATGTTTAGCCATTATTTTTTATTGATAGAATCTATGATTTAAATATGTTTAGCCATTATTTTTTTTATTGATAGAATCTATGATTGAAATATGTTAAGCCATTGTTTTTTTTATTGATAGAATCTATGATTGAAATATGTTTAGCCATTGTTTTTTTTATTGATAGAATCTATGATTGAAATATGTTAAGCCATTGTTTTTTTTATTGATAGAATCTATGATTGAAATATGTTAAGCCATTGTTTTTTTTATTGATAGAATCTATGATTGAAATATGTTTAGCCATTGTTTTTTTTATTGATAGAATCTATGATTGAAATATGTTAAGCCATTGTTTTTTTTATTGATAGAATCTATGATTGAAATATGTTAAGCCATTGTTTTTTTTATTGATAGAATCTATGATTGAAATATGTTAAGCCATTGTTTTTTTTATTGATAGAATCTATGATTTAAATATGTTTAGCCATTGTTTTTTTTATTGATAGAATCTATGATTGAAATATGTTAAGCCATTGTTTTTTTATTGATAGAATCTATGATTGAAATATGTTAAGCCATTGTTTTTTTTATTGATAGAATCTATGATTGAAATATGTTTAGCCATTGTTTTTTGTGTTTTTATTGATAGAATCGATGGTCGAAATATGTTTGGCCATTGTTTTCTTGTTTTTTTTATTGATAGAATCTATGATTGAAATAGGTTTAACCATTGTTTTTTTATTGATAGAATCTATGGTCCAAATATATTTAGCAATTGTTTTTTTGTTTTTTTTTATTGATAGAATCTATGATCGAAATATGTTTAGCCATTGTGTTTTTGTTTTTTTTATGGGTAGAATCTATGGTCGAAATATGTTTAGCCATTGTTTATTTTTTATTGATAGAATCTATGGTCGAAATATGTTTAGCGATTGTTTTTTTTGTTTTTTTATTGATAGAATCTATGATCGAAATATGTTTAGCCATTGTTTTTTATTGATAGAATCTATGATTTAAATATGTTTAGCAATTGTTTTTTTTGTGTTTTTATTGATAGAATCTATGATCGAAATATGTTTAGCCATTGTTTTTTTGTGTTTTTATTTATAGAATCTATGATCGAAATATGTTTAGCCATTGTTTTTTTGTTTTTACGGTTATAAAGCTCTATTTAAAGATTATATAAATATAAGCTCTATTATAAAGATATTGATATAAATGCTGGAAAATTTCACACAAAATTATTTTAATGTATTATTTGAGAATTAGATAAAAATAAATTTTCTAGTTGGATGTTTCTGTCATTTTTTTTTTTTTTTATCTATCACCTTAAAAAAGAATATTCTAAAATTTGTATCAATCTAGCTATGCTGTCAATAAGGATTTCAACTCGGACAATGGTGCATTAGTAAATTCATTATGGCCTTTTTCACGCAGTCTGTTCGTATTTAGTAAGAAAAATACTTTTGGTTTCTATAGTAAAACCAGTCTCTCAATGCTTGTCTCATTTCTAGGCACAAACTTCTGGTCCTGATGATGATAGTGTACCCCACGACTTGCCTTGTAATAGCATCATAACATTATCAGATCAGATATGGTTCAAACAAAAATCTGTTCCTTCAATTTATTTCAGGTAAGTTCATACAAGTTTCTTCTAATTGAAATTTTTTTGTTAAAATCATTTAAATTAAAAAAATATTGTTGTATCTTTGTTTGTATGAAATAGTGTGGTCTTACTGTGTAGGAGGTTAATCTCTATTAAAAGGCTGGAGATGTGAGAATGATGTCCTGTATGAGTAATGAGATAAAGAGATAAAGCATGAAGGTATTTGAGATATGTGCTTATTCCATTAAATGAAGTTTTTAATAGTAAATCCGCAACAAATGTCTTTTTGTAAACACACACGCACACATACATACATACACGTGTATATATATATAAAACATCCCCTTTCGAAATCCTTTAATATTAAAGATGCAAGTTCTCTTTAGTGCATCCATCTTGGTTTACGTATTACAAGGTGGATGATAAAATTGTCGCCCTAGAAGAGATAACATGATTCCATTTCCATTTGATAAAAACTGGTTTTCTTTTTTGCTGCAGACCATCTACTAGTTGGCCAGTTGTAAACAAATCCTAAGCGTGATAGGAGCCTTCTATCGAGTCTGAAAGTGATACAATGTTCAACGAGTGCAAGTGGAGATGCACCACTGTACAACTCATGCTCTCTACCGATCCAAGTTATAATAACAGGACCATTGCCATCTCCCTCAAAATGCAAATATCCAGATGGTTCAATGCTTGAGGGCACATATCAACAAAGTTTCCGGTTATGGTCTTTGGTGTGGTTTCAAGTGAGGGCCATATCATGCTACCTCACATCTTCAAAGTCGGCTTAAAAATCGATACTAAAGTGTACCTGGATGTGCTGAAGAGTGTGATGTTCTGGTGCAATCAGGTGGCCGCTGGCAGACTCTGGGTGTGGCAGCAGGGTTCAGAACTGGCCCAGGCTTGGCTTCAGAGGAGTGCCATGACTTTGTACCTTTCTCTTACTGCCCCCCCTCCTCCTCTGACCTGAACCTGCTGGACTACTTTATTTGGTCATACATCGAAAACATCACCAACATGAGCAATGCTTTATTATTCTGTCTATCCTGGACCAAGTTTTTCCATGTACTTGAGCATGATCCCAGATCATCAGTGGAACTAGCTCTCACTGATTGCTGTTATGTCGTTTTACTTTCTGTGAAAGACACATTTATCCTTCATTCAAACTTGAGAAGAACTGTCACTTTGAACTGATTATTTCTTAGCACTTCATTGCACCATAGGTTTATGACACTATCATTTTCCGAGGAGGGTTAGTTGGTTGATGGAAACCAGCTCCCTGGGTGTTAGACACAATATCAAATGATTGGCAACAGGTTGATATGTCGTCGGCTATAACCAGCAGACATGGGTCACATCTTGAGTCTTCATTGCATCGTTACAGGCAGCATTTCCGTCATCGGCATTAATGGCAGGGACCGCATGCTGAAATTTAATGCTTGTAAAATATAGTAAACAAATGCATTGTTTTTTAAACATTAATTCTTTTGATAATTTTTTTAATATAATTTTTTTTTCTGTTTTTGAAAAACGTTAACCTTTCCCTGTTTATGAAGTGATAGTCATTAGTATTTGGTAAAGAAATCAAAGCTAAACGATAGAGCAAGCATGGGAGCATCTATATTCAGGAGAGTGCATTAGGCCAGTAAGGGTTATATCTGGTCCCAAGTAATCCGAGGTGAATAGTATCTGCAGTCTTATAACAGCTAATTCTGTTATTATTTCAAGTTCTTTTTAAAAAAAATTTAATTATACAAATGGAATATTTCATGGTGGGTTTATGACCAATTGTGATTTCTGGGTCCATATTAATATGATGAGAGTCTACAAAGTTCTCCAAAACAGTCTTTGAATTCTAACAGAAAATCAAACTTGCTTGTGCTAATTTTGTCTATTCTTTTAATGAGGTTCAAACTTGTACATGCTTTCAGTCAAAGCATAGGAGAAGTATCTATATCTTCTATAATAAACATGACGTGATAGAATTCTTTCTTATTATTTGAACAATGCACTGACCTTGGATTGGTATTGCTGTGTTGTTATAGACAAATAATATTATTCCAGTTGATTTTAAATTTAAATTTGGACTTATTAATAATCTTGTATAATCTTTCATAGGAAGAATGTTTACTTGGCTGCCTAAGTCTATTTTAAATTCTATATTCGTCCCATTGACGTTCCAATCATCAAATAGGCATTAATTTTGTGGATGTTTGTTTTTGTTCTGTTCATGGGCAAGGATTTGGCAGATTCAACCTATAAAATTTTTGGATTTATTATCATCTGGCGAAGATGTCTCACTGTATTCACTTTATATACTGATTTTTTTAACTGATTTTTTAGAAAGACAATCTATTGCAAAGTAATTTTGTTTGTTACATTTGTATGTTTGTATGCAGAGTAGTTTCCATGAAACTGTAAAAATAAACAGTATTTACAATTTTTTGTCACCAGTATTATTTTTTGGAGAGGTTGGTGCCTCACTTTGGGGTTGTTGCCTTGGTTACTTTGTGTTTTTCTTTTTGACTGAAATTTTTTTTCTGTAGAATTAACTGACTTTGTAAAACCTCCAGCCTTTGTTTAGTTGGCTCTTTTCAAAGTTTTTCTTATAAGCGTGAGTCATTAGTGCCTATTATATAATGTCTCATACCAGGCTGTCACAGAGTCGACCTAACTCACAGTCTTAGCGAGTGTCTTTATCTTAGTGACAAATTCGTCAAATGATCTTGCCTCTTCTGGACATGCAGTGAGAAACTACAAATGAGGGTTACATTTTTCATAGATTTAAACTGTTGCAAATGTAAAGATGTCTTCCTCCATTTGAAAATTCAAATTTTTTACATTTTGCGTCCTTGTTTCCCAAAACCTTGCAAAAGAATGCTTGTTTTAACTTTGTCACTTTTATTGAGTTTTCCTGTTGCCATTAAATATATTTTGAGGTTTAAATACTTTCCAATCTTCAGAATGGTTCTCAAAGGCAGAATAAATTGATATAATGAATATTACATCCACTGTAAATTGATATAATGAATATTACATCCAGGTGTTTCCTCCTTGCAAGATTGTGATTGGCTGGTTAATAAGTACTGACTGGTAAAGCCAGCTGAAACAGATGTCGAAAGGTATTGTTAAAGTTTGGGTTAATAAAGTAATGAGAAACAACACAAAGGCATATTTAACTTACAAGGGCCACATCCAGAAAGGACGCAAACCTGCTTTATTCAAGAACAAATAACTCCTATTCAACGAACAGTAACTCATCCTTTTTCACTAGAAAAATTGTTCCTATAAAATTCACTAATGAAAGTTACCATATCTAACTTTCCACTTGGTCATATTTTGGGGGAGGTCTTACGACATGACCCAACCTAATTCTGGTTGGTGTGTTATCACTGGACTGATTTTTGTTTGAAGCTTGTGGCTACTTCAGATGGGATGTTGATGTTGTTGTGTGTCTTAGGTATTTCAGTAGGATGCATGTTTGGATTATTGATGTGTGGAGGTACAGTGTAATGTAGGGATGTTTTATTGAGATGCCTGCAGTTTCTGCAACGAACCTATCCTGTTGTAGTTTCAACAATGTAGGATTGCGGTTCATGGCAGGCTTGGCTGACAATTGCTGGAGTCCATTTTCTTATATTCTAGTCTTGTACTCGTATCAGTTTTTGTGTATTTACGTATTTATGTTGATCATGCTGCCTTCTCTACAACAACTGTCTGTGGAGAAGGCGATCCTGAATTTCCTCTTACCAGTTATTATTGCTGAGGCACTTGATGAGGAGATTGCTATCCAGCTTATGATTGAATAGTTGTTCTCCTGGAAGTGGGGTGATAGGATGATATTGGGATATATCCCTTAGTTTGTGGATGAAGGGATATTTTGAATAGTAATCCACAATGAGGAGGTAGTTGTGCCCATTCAAATAGAAGATATCAGGACTTGCCATGGTCGTACTGGGATCTCATATAGGATTAAGGATTTGGCAGTTTGAGATTTCTGGTGCATTGCTGTATTACTTTGTCAATGTTGCTATTTATGTCATTCCAGGTTTTTGCCCTGAACTTGGTTTAGGTAGGAGCTGAAGAGATATTATAATTAAATGAATGATTTTGTGCTATGAAAGAGTTGCTGTCAGGAATTGTGCATGCAACATACTTAAAGGAATAAATATTTAACATTTTGAAATTTAGAATATAGACATTTGTCATTTATTTGTTATCTGCTTTGTAATTACATTGAGCTTCATAAATTAAAGGATTGGTATAAATAAAAATTAATATATAATTAAAAAAACATATTTTCACAGATATATATATATATATATATATATATATATATATATATATATATATATATATAGTCTTGGAAGTTTTTAACCTTTAAAACTATACCAAAAAAATTTCATTTTTATCATTCGTTAGAAAACTATTAAGTAAGTAAGCTATTTAATAACCTGCAATCACTGCATCAACTTGCTTTCTCGAATTCATTATAGTACCAATGCAATTTAAGGGATCATCAGTTGTTTACCATGAAACACTGTTTCAGGGATTTAAAAACAAAACCGTATATTACATCATGGCTCCCCAGCAGTGTTGATCAAACACCACCTCCCTTAATCTTAAGAAGAAGACATGTTACAAATATTAGATCTAGTTTCCTATTCTTAATTTAGCTAACCTATTCATGTTATAAAAATGAATTTCTTACCTGTGAGATTCATCTGTTTCCAAATTCAAAATGGATATATTTTTTAATTTACCAGTTTTGTATTTATAAGATTAGTATTAATCCATTTGACTACTTATCACCCTCACTATGATTAGTATTTTGTATATTTACATTCTTATTTATTAAAAATTAAATATATATAAAGGTTAAAAATATTTATAAATATATACATTTTTTTAATTTTTTTTTATGCATTGTATACATTACTAATATAGTTTTTGATTTTCTTTATTAATATATTCTGGTTAATTTTATATGATTCAAAAGCATCACGATAACGAACAAATGCTTTATTAAACTGTTTAAATATTTTAGTTTTATCCCCACCTTGTTTTATCATCCTTATTACTAATCTAGAAACTGGTGGTATAAAATCTATTAATTTTAAAGTAACGTAAGCTATTCTCAAAAACTATGACATAATGGTTCCATAAAACATAAAAACAGGGCAGATATTATCTTTATGCGGCATACGCACTATTTGAAAGGGGAAAGCGTTTCTTTTATCAAATATTTTATAAAGAAGAATCCCATCCTCAATTTTTATATCTAAATCCAGAAATGTAGCCTGTTGTCCTTTATGTTTACAATTCAATTCTAACTCTTTTGGATATATAAGATGTTTATTTTTTCGAATTCATCGTTATTGTTTATACATATAAGGTCATCTATAAATCTCCTACACCCATGAAAATTATATGTTTTAGATATATCATTTTTTTATTTGTGATGACATATATATATATATACCCGAGTCTATGTAAATACAGATTTGCCCAAAATGGTGCAGGACAATCCCATTGGGATACCTATTGTTTGGAGTAATATTTTATTTCCTATTTGAAAATAACATTCTTTAATAAGATGACTTATAAGTATTTTTAATATATCTTTAGAAACACTAGTTTTGCTATTCTTATTTTTACACCAGAAAGCTTTAGAGTTTGAAAAGTCTATATATTTACCTTTACCACCTTCAAAAGCTAAATCCACAGCATCATTTAATTCTTTTATAAGTTTTTCATGTGGAATTTTCATGTATAGCATACTAAAATCATAAGTAGCTATAGATTTTGCTTTTATTCTGGAGTTTATTTTATCTAATTTTTCTTTTACTAGTTGTGAATTATTTACCACCCAAAATAGATTAATATTACTATAGAATTTTCTTTTCTGGTGGGAATTATTTATTTGATTTATAATTAATTTAAATATTTTAGATATAGCTTTACTTAAAGGTTTAGTAATGCACGTCTTTGAACCTACAATAAACCTAGCGCTAACTGGATTTTTGTGCATTTTAGGTATCTAATACATACATGGAAGTTTTTTGTTTTTTTTCTTCTAACTTTAATCCTACTTTTTCACTAATAATACTATTATTCAGATTAATGCTATCTAAATTAATATTACTTACTTTATAGGTATCTAAAACGTTACCTATAATTCCTACTTCTATCAATAAACGTTGTATATAATATTTTTTATATATAAAAGCTATATTGTTTGCCACTTTATCAATAGGAACTATTACAAACTTGTCTTGAAGTATTTTAAGTTCCTCCAGTATTTCTGATTTTGAGGATTAGTTTTTTTTTTAGGGTTTTTAAATTTTTTTATACGTTTAACCTTTTCACTTACGCATTCAAGTATATTATTTTTCCATGCGTCAAACATAGACTATGCTAATTTATATTTCTTTACCATAGACATAATAAAACCTTTTAGTGCTTTAGTTACTTCTTTAATGCATTTAGTGTAATTTAGGCATTTAGCTCTCTATAATTCGGACCTTTACTAAGGAGTTTTCTTAATTTAGAATTATTTATTATCTTTAAATCTCCTGTAATTACATGTTTTATCTCATTATTACAGAAAGGAGAGGAATTACATTCACATTTTGGAATATTTATAATATTATCATTTATATTTATATGTTCTACAGTTTTTTTATAATTGAAAACCTTATATATATATATATATATATATATATATATATATATATATATATATATATATATATATATATATATATATATATATAAAAATCCCCGAAACAGTGTTTCATGGTAAACAACTGATGATCCCTTGAAAAATAAATTATTGGTATTATAGTAACTTCGAGAGCGAGTTGATGCAGTGATTGCAGGTGATTAAATGACTTACTGACTAGATGGTTTTCTAATAAATGATAAAAAATATTTTTTTGTATAGTTTTAAAGGTTAAAAACTTCCAAGACTATATATATATATATATATATATATATATATATATATAAACACATGAGAAAAAAAAAGAAAGCCAACCTGTTAAGTACAACAAACATGTAAACATGTGAAATTACCACAAGTAAAATTTAGCATTTCACACAACACTGAAAAATAATTTTCATGTGTTCACAAGCAAAAGATGTACAAATGAACAATAAGTTGTTATTTAAGAGATGAGTTTTTTTTTTTAAACAAACTAACGTCTACTTTCATAGTCTTTCATCATTTACATATTTTGGATATCCCATATTTTGTATTGGCTTCCTTGTCTGTTTTGTTCCACCTCTATTCTATATTTAAATCATTTATCTTTCTCTCTCCAGCTCCTACCTAAACCAAGACAAAGAATCTGTAGAGATTTCCTCTGATGATCCTTCTCTTTTGCATTTCTCTCTGAGAACTGCTATCGAGAAATCCCTGTATTTTAATATTCAATCTGATGAGATTGATGAGGCTTGGAGATCTCATCTCACCAAAGTTATCCAAGAATCATCGCCTGCATCTATCAGTATGACATGCCATATCTTTCCTAGACTTTATAAGGTCAGTATGATCTTCATTTTCTTTCATATCAGCAATTTATTAATAAGCTGAAATAGATGACGTATTAATCACTTTCTTTCAGAATGTCTCAACCCAGGAGTGTACCCTGCTTGACTATGTTGCTGATAGTGTAAATGCAGCACTCTCTTTAGATTCAAGTAATCACATCCATGTATTTGGGGATTTTAATATTTACTGTAGAAATTGGCTTCATTTCTCAGGCTGATAAAAGCATGCATAGGTTCTATATTATGCATTCCCTTTCACAGTTTCCTGACTCACCTAGCAAATTGTAAGGATCAGCAAACCATGTTCTTGATTACATTGACCAAGGTTTGTGTAACAACTGGCCAGAGCCCACTCAGAAATGCAGATCACCTTCACTCTACACTTTCTACCTGAAGCTGAAGAGTCATTGCTTAAAATGACAGTGTGCAAGTGAGATAACAGGTCAGATCAAGCAGAAATTCTGTAGCAAGCCCCACTCTCCCCAATAGTACAGTTTAACCTGTGTACCTGCTATTGTGTATAAACAGGAAGCATTTCACACATTCAACCACAAATTAAATACAAATAGAAAAAAATGTTTATAGCATCAAGAAATGATGGCATCACTCATCATCTAACAATTGTAACTGTGTACTAGCCACAGCCAAGAGAAAGTATACCAAGATCAGAAAATGCATTGAGTCACAAATTAGGGACTAACAACTTCTGGAAAATCTATAATAGTGTTGTGAATAATGAGCAATCAATAATTCTCACGCCACCATGAGGTCATATGGCAAGGGATAAGGTTGTCCAAAAGTTTGCACTGAACTCCAAAAGCCACTCCCTTCCAAATTTCTCACTATAAACAGGAGCCACACTTGATTTTCTGAGCATTTCTGCTATATCATAAAATCCTTTAAATCTACAAAGCATGTAAATCTGGTTTTATCCCTGCTATATTAATAAAACAAATGCTCTGCTGAGTTGGCTCTTGTCCTCTCCAAACTCTACAAAAATGCTTTGCAGAATCTTGCTTCCTTGATAGCTGAAAAATTACCTTTGTAGTATTAGTATTCAAGAAAACTAGTGAAATCAGTCTACTTCTGCTGTTCATTAAAATCTTTGAATTAATAATCAGTCTAGTGATAGTCCTAAACATCTTTTTGGCTAGCAGTATGGATTTAGATAAGCCTGTTTTACTGCAGATATCATAATAGTTATCTCTAGATGCATATGCATTGGACAAAGTTGTGAAAATAGGTTGGTAGTGCTTGACATAACCAAAGCTTTTGACAAGTTTTGGAATGGCGGTTTACACATGAAAATCAATTTGTACAGTTTACTGGATGAATATTAAATATAATCAGATTCTTTTTAGAGTCAGGTTGTCCTCGATGACCATATTTCTAAAGAGCAAGACATCAATGCGGTTGTATCCCAAGGGTCAATCCCTTAAGCCATTATAGATCCTGATTTTCATAAACGACCTCTCTGATGCAATTGTGTCTGAGATGTGTATATTTGCTGACAACATCATACACTATTCTCAACATGCAGGCAAAGTAAACACACACACACACACATGCAAGGCAATGGCCAAATTCATAGAAAATTGTCTCCAGTCTATAGTAGAACGGGTGGCATAAATGGGTGGTAACAATTAATGCTTCTAAAACAAAGCTTCTTTATTTAAACAGTTATAAGAATTCTTTCCAATTACCAATTGCCACGGCAAATAGCACCCTACCTAAGAATCCATCATGTAAACTCCTTGGCCTAACATTCACAGTTAACATGAACTGAAACAGGTACATATAAAACATTACCAAGGTTGCTGTAAAGAAGGTGGGCTCCCTATACTGTGCTAAAACCCTTCTCCCATTTACTAGTATCTTTACAAAGCCACCAAGCATGGAGTATTGTTGTCACATCCGGGCTGGTGCACCATTCACTAGCCTCTCCCTCTTATGCAGGGTTCAAAAAAGGTCTCTAATCTAATCGAGGACAACCTGACTCTAAAAAGAATCTGATTATATTTAATATTCTATTATATCTAATAGATCCCATACTGTCTACCATGCTCCAGCCCCTATCCCATCAGCGAAATGTTGCATCTCTGTGTTCGTTTTACAAGTACTTTTATAGAATGTACTCTACTAAACTTCCTGCACTGATGCCCCCTTAATGTAAATATCTCTGACTTGATGGCCATCAATCAGCTAAATCCCACCCCTTCACTATATATATCTCAATGTGCCAGAAAGTTTTTACTCCAATGTCTTTCTTTCTTGTATTGCTCCCCTTTGGAATTCTCTTGCTGTTCACTGTTTCTCAGACTGTACCAATATGCAAAAATGAAAATGTAGTGTTAACAAACACCTCATTGCACATCTTTCCACTTCGGATGCTCCTGTAGGTATGACCCCCTAATTCACAATAGCTCCTTATTTTGAACTAATCTGTATTCACCTAACACTTCAACAGATTTCCATCCTCAAGAAATTTTTATATCCTTAACCAGAAAATGCTTAACAAACATAAAAAATAGTTCTTTCTCTGATTGAAAACTTGCTCATTAATTTCTTTAAAGTAAATAATTTATTTTGAAGAAAAAAAGCAATATCATTTTTGCCTTTCTTAAATTTCTAATGTCTCAAATTTCAAACACTATTTCAAATGTGCCAATATTACTTTATTAAGAAAATTACTTACATTCATCTGTATTCACCTGACTGATATGTATCATTTATTTGGAAGACTTTGTCCATATTTACTTGACCAAAACTTTCAACATTCCATTTTTATTGACCTGACCGATTAATATAACTTTTTTCAAAATTTCATCCATTTTCACCTGACCGATACATAACGTTCTTTCAACAATTCATCAGTCCATATTAATATAACTTTTTTTTCAACATTGACAGTCACAGATCACTTTCAGTCAGCACTACATCCATATTCACTATCATTTATTTTCAATACTCTATCCATATTAACCTGACCAATTCATATCACTTTCTTTCAATACTTCCTTTGTAGTCACCTGACCAATAGATATTAAATATTCATCTAACATTGTAGCAGAATGGGAAAACATTTTTTAATTCTCTCTGAATGAATTATGAAATTTGATAACATTAATTTTATAACTTCAAAGTGTTTTCATTGTTGTAGGCATTTAATATGCATCTCATAACATTTCAATACTTAAGGAACAAATAGCATAAAATGAGGTTTAAAATGTATTCATACTTACGTTTATATATTTCTTAGATTTAGCGTCATTTGCAACAATATGGATTTAGACAAGCCCGTTCCACAGCAGACATCCTAACTGTAATCTCTGAACATATTCACTGGACAAAGCGGGGGAGGGCAGAGCGGTAGCTCTAGATATATCTAAGGCTTTTGACAGGGTGTGGCATGAGGGTCTCCTCAGGAAGATTAGATCATACGGTATCGCTGGTAGAATACTTAACATAATTAAATCCTTCTTAGATAAGAGAAAAATCCAGGCTGTCCTTGACGGTCGTACATCTAAACAATATAATATAAATGCGGGAGTGCCCCAGCGGTCTATCCTTGGACCTCTACTGTTCCTGATATTCATAAATGACCTCCCCGACAAAATTGCCTCTGAGATGGGTATATATGCTGATGACACCACACTCTATAACAGGCATGACAGGAAAACAAATGAACACATATCTAAAGAAATGGCAGAAACACTAGAGGATGACCTCCAATCTGTAGTGGAATGGGGACAAAAATGGATGGTCACGTTCAATGCCACCAAGACTAAACTAGTTTCATTCAATAATTACAAGAAACCTTCTCTACCACCAATAGCAATGGCCAACGACTCTTTATCTGAGAGTACGTCTTTCAAGCTCCTTGGCCTAACGTTCACAGGAAACATGAGTTGGAACAATTACACTGAGGGCATTTCCAGGGTCGCTGCAAGGAAGGTGGGCTCTCTCTACCATGCTAGAAAACTACTAACACCCGAAAGTATTATGACGAGATCCCTGGCAACACCAGATGATCTTGCTTTTCAAATAGAGGAAGAGAAGATGGAAAAATAAATAAATATAATAATGAGATTCTCGAGTTGGCAGAAAAAAACAATACAGGGTCGTTTTCTGGTTTAGGTTAGAACAACAATTCAAATTATTAAAGAAACAATGTTCTGTTGAAAGGTACAATGACTTGGGTTCAAAAGGTCTGCTTTGGTGTCTGTGAGATGTTGTCATTGGGTCCACCTGTTGTATTTAACTACCAGACCATCAAGCCAAGTGATAAGTTAGTTGGACAGATAAATAAATAAATTGAACCTAGGGAGAGATATGGTCATTAATGAGGGAGAAGGTTCGGGACAAAAGAAAGAGAGAGGAGGAGTAGAAATTAGGGAAACAGAGGGAGGAAATTCAAAAGAAGAAAAAGGAAAGGGAGTACAAATTAATACGATAAAAAAAGAGAGGGAGAGGAAAGGAAAAAGAGAAAGAATAACTCCAAAAAGGTGAAAGGAGGAATTTCTGATTTGATAAAAACTATTGGCTTTTTCGAGTTAGGGTCTTAGTGCTTTTTACTGACTGGCATTCGAGGCGTCCACATCGCTCTCACCCCGCCTGGGGGGGGGGGGGCGAAACCCTCATAAGAGCTAAGTCGAAAAGCTCTTGTTCTTAGCTGGGAAATTGATTAGTGGAACTTAAGTATACAACCTGCATCATGAAGTTTGGGGGTCAACCACTAGACAAGTAAGAATGTATCCCTGCTTGGTTGCATCCATGGTCCTGTGAACTGAGAGCGACAAACACAGCCAGAAGTATATCACAAGTAGGCTCCCGTGAACCAGGATAGCAACGGATGCGGCCCGGCCCTAGGAAGAAGGGGGGTTAGGGTTATAGTATCCTGTACCTCTATAAGGCAACCATTCGCCCATGTATGGAGTATTGCTGTCATATTTGGGCTGGTGCATCGGCTACTAGTCTCTCGCTCCTTGACAAGGTTCAAAAGAGAGTCGCAAATCTGATAGGCCCTGAACTGGCATCTAAGCTTCAGCCTCTGTCCCATCAACGAAACATTGCATCCCTCTGCCTGTTCTACAAGTATTTTAATGGTGAATGCTCTGACGAACTGCAAGCACTTGTGCCCCCACGACGTGAACACCCTCGACAGACCCGACAGGCTGCAAAATCCCACCCCCACACTGTAGAAATCCCTAGATGTAAAAGATCTTTCTACTCCAGTAGTTTCTTCCCCAGAACCGCTAGACTTTGGAATTCCATTCCAGGTCCCTGCTTCCCCAACTGTACTGACGTGCAGATGTTCAAGTGCAACGTGAACCAACATCTTGCTGCCCAAATCCCTACATAGTACCCCAGTAGTTGTTGCCCCTGATAAGTAGCCCCCTACACCAAAGTGGCAATGTGCCTTGTTTGGGGTGAAAATGTAATAAAAAATTTTTTTTTTTTATTTTATGAATTAAGTATATTTAAGAACTCTTTAATAATAGCATTTCTACTTTTATTATTCGAACTAAAATACATTTTAATCTTAATTTCCTTTTTACTTTTATAATTAATTATTTAGAATGTTAAAATCAACACAAATTTCAAAAATGAAACCTTTTCTTTTCAGAAATATTTTTATTATCTTATTTATTTTATAAAATTATGTCTTTCTGTCAAAGTTAATGTATTTTTTGTGTTTATTTTCCAGGAACTTTGGAAAAGGTTAACAAGTTTTACAAAGGAAGCTTGTTATTACATTATTAAAACATCTTCTTTGTCCAGTTTGACCCAAAAGCTCAATATCCTTTTAGAACTTTATGAGAAATTGTTTTCTCTACAACTTTTTTGTTTTTCAACAAATATTTCTACCTATGATGGGGTTGCTACTTTAATTGACCTTGATGATTTTGATTGCATATTTTTCAATTCAACTTTGTAAAATTTCTCTTTCTTTTTATAATTCTTACAATTTTTACTCTGTTTTTATTGAATTTTTCTTGGATTTTATTTCTAGTCCTATGATTAACTTTCACTAAACTCATAAATTTCATTAAAGGTGTAATATTCCTGGTAATTTTCATTGTGACTGACTCAAATCTTCACCTTTTGATTTATATCTCTCCCTGGAGAATGACAGATAAATTGACATTGGCATATAGCAGCTTAAACGATCTAATTTGCATGATAATGTGATGGGCTACTTGCTAAGTTGCACATGGTGACTTCACAGACACACATGCAACTTTCTGGCGTTTTTTGCTCTCAACAGAATATCCACACATTCTAGATGAAAGTAAAATTTATTTAAATACTAGCAGAGTTACTTGGCGTTGCCTGAGTTACAATGTGAGAAAGAGATTGCTTTAACATTAATGTTGTCAGCCAGATATATTATCACCGAACTTAACACTTATTTGTAAGTTTGGTGTTTTCCTAAGTAAACAGTTCAGACATTTGTTAATCTGACTTTAAAAAAAACACTCATAAGAAAAATCGGATTTGAAGTTTTAAGATGATTTTATCACCCACGTAGATGTGGGTGCACGTAAATATTCAGCAGATAAAATAAAAATTCAAGACCACTTATTGTTTTCCCCAGAGAATTTTATGCATGTGATATAAATTTCATAAAATGGATATACTTGAAGTTTTAAAGGAAGCTTGATCATCAAAACTCATTTGCACAAGGAGGGTATGTAGAGATTTGAAACTACTTCTATTGTCTTCTCCAGAAAATTTAATACATAGAATTTTAATTCTATAAAAATACATTTAGAGTTTTGTATTATGTCTTCATAGTTCACTTACATGTACACTTGGAGATTTGAGAACATTTCCAGTAAATTTGACATGAAAATGCACATTTGGATTTGATGTAGATTCTCTAACCTTTCTTTTTATAGGAAACGCACGCATATACAGAAACATTAAATTATATATTATAATTATAAATAATAATATATTATCTATATATCTATCAAAGAGAGAATATGTGTTTGAGGACACTTTTGAACCTATTTATTCAACAAATTTTGGATCTACAGATTTGAAATTTGGTATATAGAGTATTCAGACAGGTAGAAAACGTTTTAATCAGTTTTCATCCAGAGAAAGGGGCTGCTAGGATGTGAAAGTTGAAAAATTGATACTTGTGGGGCAACGGATTTTTATCTGTTTGTCAACTGTTTCACAACTACACATGTGTGAGCATTCATATAACAGCATCCTTATTTTAAGAATAAGTAGGGTTAAAAGCACTTTTTTAAGTCATGGCAAGCTGGCTTAATGGTTATCATACTTGACTCACTATCTTTAAGTTTTGGTTTCGATCTTAGCTTGAGTATTTTTTTTTACTTACAAGAAGTGAACTGTTTAGAAAAAACATGTCAGTTTCTTCCTGTTTTTTTTTTTTACTTCTTTTTACTTTTTTTAAAGGAATTTAATTTAATACCTATGATATTTCTGTTTATAATAAACTAGCAGGCGCCCTGGCATTGCCTGGTCATAAAATATACTTAAATATGATATTTTAATTAATGCAGATTTCGTGTTTATTATCATATTATATTGGACCCAATATATTGTAATGATTTTAAAAGTTAAAAAAAAAATGACTCATGCGCCACTACCGAGAATTGAAACCAAAACGTTTAGCTTACGATTTACTTTTTCTTTGACGTTAATGCCTGAGCTATGAAAACATGTTTGCTGCAAGACTAAAAATTAAAACGTGAACTAAAAGCTATTAACTACACATGCATATTCATGATGCCATCGTTCAAACTTCACCTGATAAATTCCATTTTTTTAATTTTTACATTTTTGCACCGATTTACCTCTGCTAAAACCTAAATATAAAGTTTCGCATGAGTCCGAATACCCTATATATTAAGTTTCATGTCTGTAGACTAAAAACTGACAGAAGAGATTGGTAAGCAAAATTTTTTAAACAAATGCATACGTAAATATATATAGAAAGAGGTTTGTGTTTGCTATAAGCTTTTTATGCAAATATTACGCAAGTATAAACCATGTACAATATCTGCATGAATATAATTACACATAATAGTTAACTAAAGATGATCATCCCATAAGAAAACCGAAAAAACTAATAGGGAATTTATTAAAATGAATGTTTAAAAAAATATGTAAATTAGCTAGATCTTTTGCAGATGAATGCAATTCTATGATCCATATATAACAAACTTGTATTTTCTGTTTAAATAGAAAAAAGAGTTTTTAATATGAAAATCAATACACGCAAAAAAAAAAATTTATAGGAGTTTAGATAAGAAATGTGTGTTAATTAAAATATAATATTTATCCATATTTAACGACAGGGCAACGCCGGGTGGTCTGCTAGTATATTATATTATATATGTTATAATATATTATATAGATTTCTTCTGTTTGCTTTGTTCTTAAAATCTTTTTCTAATCCTTAACCATCTTACTGCAGACATTGGATCTTCTTTTCACCCATATAGACTGCCC
Source organism: Euprymna scolopes (assembly GCF_053919585.1). NCBI lineage: Eukaryota > Metazoa > Mollusca > Cephalopoda > Sepiida > Sepiolidae > Euprymna > Euprymna scolopes. The sequence continues at coordinate 84,117,920 of NC_136490.1, forward strand.
TTTTGTTTTTACAGATCCAGACATAGTAAGTTTTTAATTCTTATATTTTCACTTAAGATTTTTTCAAAATTTCTCAAGTTATGGCAAAAATATGAAAAGCAATGAATGCAATTTTCCAAATGTTTTAACACTAGCAACACTTTTACATTGCATCGCTTTATCATTTTTTGACACACCATGACTTTTTTTTTTCTGTTTTGAATTTTGGCTTTCAAAAATTGACTTTATAGCAAAACATAAAAACCAAAAAATGTGTTTACTGCAAGACCGAATATATTCAGTACGGATTTAGACATATAAAAGTGGCCAACTATTGAAAGTCCAATAACTCATCTTGCGATTGTCTCCTTTTGATTGTAAAAATCCCACAATCCTCTTTTACTTTGTGCCTCAATAAAAATTCTTCTTTCTATCCATCCACACGTATTTATATTTCCTCCTTTGAATTTCAGCTTTTTTCTTATCTTTATTCCACCAAAAATGCACCACTCAACATGTTCAGAAGAGATAATGGAAACTAATGGAGCAGATTATTATTCGATGGAGACGAAACCAAATACAAAATTTGAGAAATTAAATTCTTAGGCCATTTACATATGCTTGGCCTAAAAGACACCATTTTTAGGCCCTGTTAGAGATGGGCAGGATAATGAGAGAAATGAAGAAGTGTATGTGGAGCTTGTACAGTTCCTAGACGATAAAAGCTTATCTCTGATAATGAGTGAAGCCGTTGATAATAGAAGAAAAGCCCTCGGAATATTATGGAAACACTATGCAGGAAAAGGAAAGCCGAGAGTTATTTCTTTATATACCCAACTGACATTCCTTAGAAAGAAAGCTGACAAAAGCGTTATGGACTCGGACATATTAATAGCACTCAGAAATACTGGACAAACAGTGGGTGATGCCTTAACCATCGCAATGATACTAAAAGAATTACCTGGCCAGTTCGACCCTTTTTCTATTTATGTAATCCACAGCAACAAAGAACTAACGTTCTTGGTATTTAATACCGAGCTTCACAGTTTTGAAGAAACACTAAGGCACAGAGACCAGTCTAGCAGTGATGATGTCATAAAATTGACTTTTTCTTTTTCGAGAACTACAAAAGAAACAATAGCTGTGACGAGCGAGACACCCTGTGTTTCACATATGGTGGGAAGGGACATATATCAAAAGACTGTTAAACAACAACAAACGAAAAACGTAGTGTAACTACTGTAAAAGCACCACTTACAAGAGAGAGTTTTTCTGCTATAAACATAGGGATATCATGAAAATGTAGCGGATATTAAAGAAAACACACCCACATTCAAAACAGAAGACTATTAAATACGAAAGGCGATATCACCCATGGGCTTACTAATCGATGTAGGAGCCACTTCCCACATCATTAGAGACAAAAAGAAATGAAAAAATTTGGATCCCACATTCCAGTCAGAAAACCACAATATTGAATTAGTGGGCGGAACGAAAACCAGTGGCATAGCGTTAAAAAGAGAAGACGCTGAAATACACCTGCTAGATGAAAATGGAGACTGTGCCAGTTAACTTAAAAATAACATTACTTATACCCTCCTATCTGAAAGACATTTTCTCTGTAAGCAGTGGCATAGTATCAGTTTTTGCCGCCCGGGGCGGTCGGAAAATTTATAATTACCTGTTTTTCCCCCCATCCTCACCCTACCCACTGGCTTGAATATAATTACCTGTTTTGCCTCCCCGCCCAATGCTGGCATATGACAACCTGTTAAAACTATCAAAATTTCAAAAATCCCTCAAAATATTTATTTCCATTGAACTAATGTTTACACAATTCTCTTCAGATTAATGTTTACACAATTCCCCTTTTTTTAAATTTTAGCTTAATTTAACAATTTCTTTTCAATAATTTGAATAATAATAAGTATGTAAACATTGATCTGAAAGGAATTATGTAAACGTTAATATGAAACAAAAGAAACCAAATATTTTTTCAAAACAAAAACGTATAATTCAAATTATAAAAAAATGTTAAATTAAATTAATTGGCTACACAAACAAATGTAATAATAAATTTAAATGAGAAAATTTGGACACCTGAAAATATTATGAAATGATAAAATCATTTTTATTTACTTTTTTGTTGTTATTAAAGTTCGAATTTTCGCCAAATAACATGGCTGTATCAAAGAGAGGATAGTCCTATGTAATTTTCTTTTTCTTCATAATGTTATTATTAAGCGCCCGAGCCTCTCGAGAAAAAAAACGTCTTGTATCGGCACTTTCTTAAATCCTTGTGTGTAATTGCTTGGTTTAAGCACAAAATTTAAGAAATGGAAAGTCACACATTTTAGAAAACATTTTTTTATAAATTTAAATGAGAATATTTGAAATTTGAATTTATAAATTTAAATGAGAATATTTGAAAACATGAAAAGGTTTAGAAATGATAAAATCATTTTCATTTACTTTTTTATTGTTATTTTCGAATTTTCACAAAAAACATGGCTGTATCAAGGAGAGGATGGGGCGATGTAGTTTTCTTTTTTTTTTTTCTTCATAAAAACGTCTTGTATCCATGCTTTTTGAAATCCGTGTGTATAATCGCTCGGTTTAAGCACAAAATTTAAGAAATTTGTTGTTGTTACTAATGTTTTAATCCTTTATAAAAATAGTTAATTTTAAGAGGTCCATTGATTTTGTCTTTTCCTGAAGCTTTCACAAAATACTGTAATCTCTTCTTTTCAGCAAAGAATTTATCTTTTTCTATATCTTTGTCAACTTCACCAAGCTGACAATCATAATTATCATCAAGCAAATTTGACGGTGTAAGAAAAGCGTATTACTTGCAAGATTGTGAACTTGTTGTAATCTGCAAGATATTTCTTCAGTCAACCTGTCTGTGACAGACAGCATTTCCCGTCTCAACTCAGTATCAAACCCCAGTGCTGCATCAGTCAATCATTCACCACCCATTCGTTTCTTTTTGCGAATACGATGCCCCATGCTTATCCCCATTTCAGAGCAGAGGTTTTTTTTACCCGTCTATTGCAGTGTCCACCATCTTTTCTCTATTCTGAAGAAGGCAATCTCTCAATGTTGTCAGCCTGACAGAACTTTGTTGCAAATCCAGCCCCTTTTCTTGAAGATACTTCTGGGCATCATTGATTTCTGCGAGAATAGTTTTCCAAAGGCTCAGAAATAAAAGAAACGGAAACAACAATACCGAGTTGAGAATTAAAGATGCATCTGATCTTGTGGTTGCATTTTCTCCTTCTTCTGTGAGCTGTTCCAGGACAATGACGACTTCCAATTTTTTTACGACAACATTTACAGCATTTGCTCGACTACTCCATCTAGTTTCCATAGTCCGCTTGATACTTAGATCGGTCAACTGACTCAAGATGTCCTAGCAATGTGTAGATGCAGAAAAGAACGAGAATAACCGGTCCAGTATGCCAAAAAATGTAACAGAGTAAACTGCTACAGAAGTGGCATGTACACAAGCCAGATTTAATGAATTGTTAGTGCATGGAACGAATAGAGCTTTTGGGTTGATTTCAGGGATTCGTTTCTGCACACCCGATCGATGGCCTGCCATAATAGCAGCATTGTCAAATGCCTGGTCAATACAGTCACCAATCTGAATCCCATCGTTCTCCAGTTCTATCAAAATCAGTTTAGAAATGTCCTCCGTGCTTTTACCTTTTGTCTCGATGGAGCAGAGAAATGACTCCTCCACTATCACTTTATTTTCGTCAATTTTTACGTAGCGCAACATCATCTAGTCCTTATGAAATACATCAGGAATGCTATCAAAAATTATGCAAAAATATTTGCTTTCTTTGATCTGATCGATGATTTTCTTTCTCACCTGCTTTGCCAAAATGCTCACCAATTCATTTTGAATTTCTGGTGACAGATAACAAGTAGCGATTTTCTTTCCCAAATGTTCACGGAGCACAGGGCCATACTTGGCCAATAAATTTACCAATTTAAAAAAATTCCCTTTGTTTTTTTTATCTCTTTCATCATTATGGATGTCTTCTCGGTGACCCTGTAGTGCCAGATTCTGCTTGGCAAGAAACCTGATGATGTCCAGCAATTTAGCTAGAATTTCCCGCCACTTCTTAGTTTCCTTCTCAAAACATAGTTGTTCTACTTTGTCAACTATGTTTCTTTCAGCAAATCGGATCTCTAGATCCTTCCAGTTGAGAAACGCTTGAGCAATATTAATTAGACGTAAAATGATTTTTCATTTCAGAGACATTGTAGCATTTTAGAACACTAACTAAAAATTAATTTTTTTCCTCATGGAAATAAATTCTGTAAGCCTTTTTTAAAGGGGTCTAAGCGATTATGCATAGTTTTACAACCATGCCAGTCAGACTTCGGCTTAGTGAACAACCTTTTTGGTATAAAGTTTCAAATTGTTTTTTAGTCTTTATTTATTTTTATTTTTTTTATTTTCTATTTTTAACCTCACAAAATTCCTCCCCCTGGTATGTGCCGTTCGTGATATAGGGACACATTTTCCGATTCCAATACCTCCAAAAGTTCTAATTTTTTAAAAATTTTTCGGTATAAAATTTAAGATATCTTTTTAGCTTTTATTTATTTTTTCTATTTTCTATTTTTTACCCCCTCAAAATGCTGCCCCTCTGACATGTGCCATTCGTAAAATAGAGACACATTTTTCTGATTCTGATATCCCCAAAAGTTCCGATCTTTTACAACAATTTCAAATTTTTTGTTAGCTTTTGTTTATATTTATTTATTTTTTCTATTTTCCCCTCCCCGCCCTTGCTACACCAATGTCCGTAAGAATGCTACTAAAAATGGAGCAATAGTTATTTTTAAAGAAAACAAAGACGAACTTGTACATAAAAATGGTACAAAGTTTAAAATATATGTACAGAAAAGACTGTACTATTTAATGACTGCAGAAGATGAAAGTGCCGAACTGCAACCTCTTTCCCTCAGAAGAGACGTTGCAAGCCTGTCTCTGCTTTATCATTATTTTCATGACAGGTGCTCATCTGAGCTTCAATGTATGCCCCCCCCCCCTTGCCAAACTTTCACGAAAAACACTTGTCTGGCCAAAACCACTATCAATAATTTCCCACACCCTTTATCTGTGCCTAGACCTAACTGTAGATTCCACGATCAAAGCTTCTTTCTTAAAACTGCACGCTTGTGGAACTCTCTTCCGATTGCCTGCTTTCCAGCTGACTTCTGATTGTCTTAAAGTCCGTAAACAAGTTCTTGATGAACCGTCCCCCTAAGTAATCCAATTTACAAAATTTCCACTACTTATGTTTACTACGCTATAATCACATTGACTAATGTATACCCATTAACCCTTATCCTCGAGTGGCCTCCGGGCTTTAATAAGTCGTGATTCTTGTGTAAAAAAAAAGACAGCTGCCATCAATGCTACGATGTCCACACGTGGCATAAAATATGTGGTCACTGTAATTACGATGACCTAGCAAAACTACCCACTGTAGTTTGTTTGATGAAAAATAAAAACACCAGCAACAGTGACATCTGCTTTCAAGGAAAATTCCTCTAAAGTAGAAATAAACACAAACTGACAAACAGACAACCAGAAAATATTAAATTTAATGCACTTATAGACCCGGTAGATTTAAACAGAAACCGATATGCTGTCTCATTCACCAATGATTTCTCTGGTGCTGTATTTGTATATTTTATTAAAAATAAAAGCGACACTACATTCGTCGCTGAAAGATACATTGCAGATATTTTTATTTCTCCCTATGGAGAAATAAAAATATTGAGATCGGACAATGGCTTGGATTTCAAGTCAAATTACTTCCAAAAATTTCTCCGCAAAAACAATATAAAACACAAAACCTCGGCACCATATTCACTTCACTAGAATGGAACAGCCAAAAGAAATTAGCAAACACTGTGTGAAATGGCAAGATGCATGATCGTAGAAAGTGGCTTGCCCAAAACTTTATGGACTTATGCTGTTATGACATCTGTGGTTATATGAAATAGATGCTTCAACAATCACTTAAAATAGACTCCTTCTTGTTAACTATTATGACATCTGGTTGTCTTGCTTGGATAGTTTTATCCGTTTGTATATCCATGTCTCATAGGATTCTGTAACTTTCGTTTTCAAGTACTGCTATTGGTTTGTGCTTGTACGATTTGTCTGGGTGTTCAAGATGTAATTGCTTGCATGATTCCCACTGCCTTCCCCACTTGATCATGTTTATTTTTATATTCTTTTTGGGCTAAGTTGCTGCATTCACTGAGTATATGGCTTATTGTTTCATTTCTTTGTCCATGGAGTCTGAATTTACTGGTTTCTTGTGTCTTTTTGATCGTTGCTTTGATGTGGTTGCTTCTCATTGCATTATCTTGTGTGGTTCTTATTAGGAATTCTCTATTTAGGTTTCCTTTTTGTAGCCATGTCCAGATAGTTTCATCTTTTATCATTCTTATGAATTGCCCGTGTAGCAGTTTATCTTCCCATTTTTCTTTTCTCATCTTAACTCTTGCCTCTCTTTTTATTTTGTCCATTTTTCAGTGTCTATTGCAACAGGCAACTATTCTTTTGGTGTTCTGCATTATGCATCTTTCAAATTTTTTTCTTATCGTTTATACAGTTTTCTATACAAACCAATCCCCTTTCTCCATCTTTTCTTTCCACATAGAGTCAGTCAGCATCATCTTTTTGGTGTGCATTGTGCATAGTCATGAGTTTCCTGGTCTTCTGGTCAAGATGCCTCAGTTCTTCTTATATACCAGCCAGAGTATCTTATGAGTGACACTGCCCATGTGTTTATACCTTTTATTAGGTTTCTAGTATACAGTTTAGTTTCCAGGAGTTTTCTTGTTCTCCTAAGGTATTCCTTTCTAATTTTCTCTTGCATTTATTTTGCTTTGATGGTGTCTGCTTCCAGAACCTCCAAATATTTGTAGCTGTCATATTCACCTAGTGCTCTCATTTTGATTTGGTTGGGTAGTTTCATGCCTTACATTACCTCCATTTTCCTCTTCTCCTGATCAATAGTGCATACTTTTCCATACCAAATTCCATTCAGATCTCCTTGCAGAAGATTCTAGTTGGGTCTGTTAGCATCTCTAGTTCTTTCTTGGCTCTGCAAATAGTTTTAGGCCGTCCATGTACATTAGGTGGTTCATTGTTTCATCTGGATTAGTGAACTTTTATTTGGCTTGGCACTTTCTTAATATATTGTTAAAATGCATTATTGCTACAATAAACAGTAGTTGTGATAGGGAATCACCTTGGAAAATACCTTTTTGTAATTTAATCTCAGTTATGTATTGTCCATCAACTGTCAGTTCAAGTCTCCATGTTTTCATTGCATTTTCAATCAAATTAATAATCTTGCCTGTACATTCTCAGACATTCTATTATCCATGACAGAGGGATGCTATTGTACATTTTCATGTAGTCGATCCATGCCATGGCTATGTTCTTTTTTCTACTTTTTACCTCCATCAGGATCTTTTGGTCTATCTATAATAGGTCATGTGTTCCTTTTTTTCCCCCATTTTGGCATCCTTTCTGTTCCTTAGGGAGTAGTCCACAATTATGAATGGAGTAGTAAATTTGTTCCCTCAGTTGTGCTGTTAGTATTTTCTACATTGTTATAGGCCTCTAGTTACTGAAGATAGTTCTTTTTGCTGTCTTTTTACGCCAGGGTGGTTCTACCTTTGGTCATCCATCTTGGCACGTCTGCTTCGTAGATACATCTTTTCAGGTTCTGAATTAGTCTTTAGTCCCAACTTTTGGATGTTGGATTTTTTCTTGAACATCAGTTCAGTTCCTTTGACTTCAGACATTCAAGCTGTACATTAACTATTTCAACATTTCTAACAGGTAAGCCTTTTGCAAATTTGGAAAAGAAATTGCTTCATCAATCTGATTAAGCCATTTATAGTGGCTTTTCATTATGGTTGCAAGTGTTCCAATTTCATTGGGAATCACCTTGACTTCTTTACATTCCCATAATCTAACCAATTCCCATGTCAGATCTTTATTACTTTTTCTGGGTTTTTTTTTCTGGTTTTGAAACGGCATTCTATGTTAATGATTGAGCAAGTTCTTTCCTTTTTGTTTAGAAAAATTATGTCATGTTTGAAATGTTCAAGTACCTTATCAGTTTGTATGCGCATGTCTCAAAGAAGTTTGACATTATTGTTTTCCTGTACCATTTTTGGTTTATGCTCATAACACTTTTATTGTGGTCTAATTCATAGAGCTTGCATATATGCCAGTGGAGAACCTAAGTGACTTTGTCATATTTCCATTATCTATATTGATGTTGAGCTAGCAAAAAGCATTCTGAAAATATATGCACTAATGTTTCTTCCTTTCGTTACATGGTGATTCTGCAGTTTTGTCAATGTTTGATGGAACTAGTGCGAATGGCATGTTATTAAAGTGCTCTCGGTAGATCTTTTAAGATCACACATGAGTAACCAATTCTAGTTGCCATTATTTCTAAATTTAGTATTCTTAAAGAATACACTGTAGTTTTTTCCAAATAATATTTCCCCTCTCTTTTTAAACCTCTGACTTTTTCATCCCGGGTCTTAGTATCTTTTCCCTTTTAACTTCATGAAGAAGAGTTTCTTTACTTCCAGAAATTTCGTTAAACTTGCTTTCTCCATATTTATCACATCTTCAACACTAAGAAAGTCTTGACTACCTTATTTTCTTGGTAGATACAATCGATCTCCTTTTTAGCAAAAGCCTCATAAATTGTAAGCATTTTACATATTTTTGCATCCATATATTTTAACTTTTCTACATTCCAGTCAAATATACCAGCGGTATATCGAATGATTGCTGCTACTGCTCTAGCATTGATGACATTGTATTTTGATTATGTAAGTGAGATTCAAGAATAATCCTTAATATTCCCTTGTTCTCAGCTGTAACCTGATTTTCATTTCCATGTTCTTAATCTTAGCTTACAGTATCTCCAAATATGTGTAGCCTCTCTCGCTATCAACATTCTTTATCAGCTTTGCTGTTGAAAGTTCAAGGCCATCTGAGTGGATGAGCTTACCTTTTTTCATCACAAGAATAGCAAATTGGGTGGTGCCAACTTCAATCTTATGTCATTACTAAACAATCTGATCATATTCATTAGAGTAGTAAGCTGGTTTTCATGCTTTCTAAAAACTTTAAGGTCATTTATGAATGATTTACTGTAGGAAGTCCTTTTCCAAGTTTATATCTGCTTTCACATTTCACAAGAAGTGTCAACGGGATCAAGCTGATGACACTGTTTCAGTTACTTTTGAGTTTAGAA
>NC_136490.1:84132230-84174730 GCF_053919585.1 Euprymna scolopes
TTTTAATGTGTATGTGTGTGGGGGCTAGGCTCCCCAAAATGGGGGGGGGGAATTTAAAGCAGAATAAAAAAAAATTATTTCAGCGCGTTTGGTCCACCGTAGTCGAAAGGCGGCAAACGTTTTCAAACGGGATCGAAAAAAATGATGCTATTTTTAACACAAAGGGCACAATATTTATCGAATGTTTTTTTTTTGTATCGATTATTCAAAGCATGCCCTGTTTAATAATGGTCATGCATTATTCGGCTCGCTAAAAAAAAATTGTTAATTTATTTATCAAAAATTTTAAAATGGCTTTTTTCGTATAAATATTAAAAAAATTTTTTTTTTGTTTTGCTTAACTTAAATTAATTATTTTACTTAACATATTCACCGAATTTCACACTTCAAAACTCAAAAGCGGGATAATTAAACACAATCGAAGTTCTGATATTCAGACGTCAAAATAAGGTATGCAAACAATTTTTTTTTTTTTTTTTTTTTTTTTAATCTATAATTCTGTCCGTTACAACAACACAATATGTTTTGTTCAGTTTCAGATGATTATTTTAAGCATATTTGTTCCCACTTCAAAACAAGGGGGGGGGGTTTGTAATCAAAAAAAAATATATATAAATATCGTTTATGAAAAATAAGTACACTGTTATAATGTTCATTCTTCTCCTAACAATCGCTGAAAATTTCGTATTGATCGGATAATTACCTGATTTTTGGTAGATTTTTAAAAAGACGGTCCGTCAAAAAGTACTGACCTGCCCCCCCCCCCAGTTTTGGCGGTGCCTATTAATAAGTATGTTTTAACTTAAATAGGGATGGTATAATAAAATTGTGGAGTCTGCATTCGCGCCTGGCCTCCATAGAATGGAAATAGGCACAAACTTTAATAAAGACTTTTCATATATATCTGCGTAAGTATACTTTGATAATTATGTTTCAGTTTGAAGAAATATGGTATAATAAAATTATTGGGTGTCCGTTTGCGCCTGACCTCCAAAGAATGTAAATATGTCACAAAGTTTAACAAGGTTTTTTAATATAGATCCACAGAATATTGTGATAAGTGTTTCAATGTGAACAGGTATGGTATAATAAATTATGGGGTTTATCTATTTCATTTTTACTTTCATCATATTTTGCTTTGGTTTTGATACCCCCAAATTCGGAGCTATCTCATTACAACCCTTCCTTTTCATAACCTATCATACTTTTATAAATCAGAGTCCATTTTCTGTAGGCTGTTTTTGGAACCCAGTCAACGACGGGCACTTTTGCTAGTATATATATATATAATGTTAAAAGTCCACGTATGCTTCTAGGATAGTGATTTAAAGGTTATGAGGGTTTTTTGAAGCATGAAAAACGATGTTACTTTTTGTATTTAATATTTTTATTGTTATTTTTTATATTTCAAGCGGACCTCTGCTATTGGTCACAAAAAAGTATCGAAATGAAAAAGAAAAAGAAAACCGTTGAAAAAACTGGAGATTTGTAGCGTGGACAGCGTTCATTGCTAGCAATCATGTCCGAAAAAGTTCACGTTAATCATTTTAGCCGTTTGTGGAAGAAGATTGTGTTTTTTAATATTTTTTAATGTTGCAACGTAAAAGCGTTTAATACAAACGGCAAAAATGAGACGCAATTGATTTCAATATGCATAATGGAATAGAAATGAAATTGTTAGACGGTAAAAATAATGTAATTATTAGTTATGAATAATAATAATAATAATAATAATAATAATAATAATAATAATACTATTGAAGAGGGCAGAGTTAGAAACAATGTCGGCTTTTTTAATGGTGAGTAAATTCCGTCTCTCCCTCAATAAAGATGGAACGAATATAGATAAATAAATGAATAATAATAATAATAATAATAATAATAATAATAATAATAATAAAAATCAATAAAAATTAATATTAGGTAATAATTAAATGAGAATATAAATAGTCTCGGATCTGAAGGAAAATTGTCTCAGTCTCAAAGAAATTCTCATACACAGACCGAGGATAATATCAGAGCAGGTACTTAAATGTATGTGCTTTTGGCTCAAAAGTCACTCTGTGTGTATTGATAATAATGACAATATTTATAAAATAATAATAATAATAATAATAATAATAACCCTTTGACATGGAACATTACCTACGCAGGATCAGATTAAAAGAATATTTCAAAGACCACAACAATGATACACCCACCAACAACCCGCTTTCAGATACTAAGCAATTCGAAAAACCTAACGACTCTATTATGTGGACTCCACCCAGTGGACGAAACCTGGACATCGATCAATATGCTAAAACAGCTAGAATACATCTAGATGAATTTCTTCACAATAAAGAACATCTCAACAAAAACCAAAACCTTTCTCTTCAAGAACGACGAGCTATTTACACCCTAAAAAATAACTGATATCACAATCAAATCAGCAGACAAAGGAGGAGCCATGACCATCATGGACACCAGTAAATATATTGAGGAAGTGGAAACCCAACTTAGACACAAATTTTTACAAAACACTCCTGGCAGACCCAACATTCATCTATAAAATAGAACTCATGAATCTTATCAAAAATCTTACTCCTTGTATCTCCAAAATAATTACTTACCTCATTCCCACAAATCCTAAAGTAGCTAACTTTTACACTACTCCTAAACTATGTAAACTTCACAAATTCATAACAAACACAGGCATTACCACCACTACACCTCAAACTTTGGCCCTCAACCCTGACAACATTTCTGAACTAGCGAAATTCCTTAACATCTCATCCCCTGGTAGACCCATAATATCAGGTGTTGGCACCCTAACAGAATATATCTTCGGATATATAGATAAAATTCTAAACCCCTTATTACCCAATATCCCTAGCTATATTAAGGACACCACACATTTCCTCAACACTATTGGACAAATCGACAATCTTTCACAAGAAATTATTTTAGTCACATTAGATGTATCAGCTCTATACACTAACATTCCTCATGACGAGGGAGTAGAAGCCTGTAGAACATTCCTCCTTCTCAATAATTTCCCCAACGGCAAAATAGAAGACATTTGTAAGCTTATATACTTCATCCTCACACATAACAATTTTAAATTTAACAATCAAAATTATCTTCAAATAAAAGGAACCGCCATAGGCACTAAAATGGCGCTAGCTATGCCAACATTTTTATGCATATGCTGGAAACCAAACGCTTTGAAAACTTCCCCCCTCAAACCGTCCCATTATTGCTGATACATTGATGATATTTTTTTAATATGGCCACATGGACTAACCAACCTAAAGAATTTCCACGAATACATGAATAATTCACATAACAATATAAAATTTACCATGGAACACTCATACAACTCCATCCCAATCATATCACGTCAATCATATCCCATAACAATAGACTATCTACGTCTCTCTATATTAAACCCACTGACAAAAACCTAAAGAAATCTATCATTTACACTCATGCATATGAATAAAACGCATCTGCTCCGACCCCCTAGACTACATACACCATATCACAAAGCTCACGCAAAAATTCATCAATAATCAATATCTCATTAAGTATATTAAACAAGCCATAAAAAAATGATAAAATTGACAGATCCCGTCTTCTCCAGTGCAAACCAAAAACATTAACAAATGCATCCCAATGGTTTTCAAACACGGCCAACACATGTATAAAATTACAACGCACCTAAAAAAAACTTACAACAACCTAAAAAATAACTCCACTATTAGGTCTATATTTCACCTTCCACCAATTAATGCAATCAAACAACCACCCAATCTCTCAGCCATACTCACCTGCAAACGCACACAGGACACACAACAAAATGGCAATTATAGATGCAATAAACCGCGATGCCTTACATGCATACACCTAAATACCACTATTCAATGTAACACTCACATGAAACCGCCGCGTCATACATGTGACAGTTCTAATGTGATATATTACATATACTGCTCCATTTGCAACAATGGAGGATATATTGGCGAAACTCTGACACGTTTTCGAATCCACCTAAACATCAGACAAAATCCCCCACCCCACTAGCAAACCACTTCAATTTACCTGGACACACTATAGACAATATTAGATGCCTTCTAATAGACTCAAATTTCTGATCAACAAAAATACAAAAACAAAAAGAAATACAATGGATCATCCGACTAAACACTCATAAGACAGGTCTCAATACAGACCTTGGCCAACTTAAATTCTACAAATACTTCAAAAAATAATTAAGTAACACAATCACCTACTCATACATATATACTTATATGTATACCTGTTCTTGTTCTATATTGATTTCAATATGTATATTACATCTTTTTGTTTTAAAGCTAACACATGCATTATTCTCTTGTTATTCTTATTATTACTTTATTTGTCTTCATTATTATTTTTATTATTATTACTCTTGTTATTATTATTATTATTATTATCATTACTACTATTTTCGTTATACCTAACTTTCTATCTGCACCATTTTCCTATATCTATTATATAAAGCTGAATGTCTGTGTGTGTGTGTCTGATCACGAATAGGCTCCTATATGGTTGACTATTTTAAATAACTGATTACATATAATGATAGAAGATGTATCGAGACACAGGAATGGGTATGTTTAATCTGGCAGAAGAGTGGTTCATTAAAATTGTGGGGTCTGCGTTCGCGCCTGGTCCACAAAGTATGGAAATAAAAAATTAAAAAATTAAAAAAAAACGTTTACAAAGGTTTTTAATATAGATTTACATAAGAATACTTTAATAAGTATGTTTTAACTTAAATAGGGATGTTATAATAAAATTGTGGGGTCTGCGTTTATGCCTGGGCTCCATAGAATGGAAATAGGCACAAACTTTAATAAATACTTTTCATATCTATCTGTGTAAGTATACTTTGATAATTATGTTTCAGTTTGAAGATATATGGTATAATAAAATCATGGGGTGTTCGTTCGCATCTGACCTCCATAGAATGTAAATATGTCACAAAGTTTAACAAAGTTTTTTAAAAGGGGTGAGGGTCCACAATAACACCTTAACTTTAATCTTAATTCACATTAGCTTTTATTTATTTTTTTGAGTTGAATCATATTGTGTTGAATAAATTCACCTCATAAATTCATGTTCTTATTAAAGTGAAAGCCCCCAAAAAAAAAATCGGAACTTTAGACAATTTTCGCCACAAATTTTGCATAACTCTGTTTTTTTCCTTCTTCACTTACACGTGGTACTCTTTCGAAAATAGATAAATAATAAAAAATAAGAACGTTACTTGTCATCGTGTTAAAAGAAGGAAAAAATCCTGCTCACGTGATTACGTGTCTTTTTAAAAACATTTACATAACCTTTTTATTTTTATAATATCTTTTTAAGCTTTTTTTTTTGTCAGTGTACTAGAAGGAATTCAGTTGATTACAACCCTTTCTGTGTGTTCTTTATATTACAATAGTACAACCTAGAACCCCATCCTCCTACGTAGACTCCTACTACCATGTCTCCTCCAACATCAGGGGTCTGCGTTCTAACTTTCCAGAGGTTGAAACCCAATTACAGGAGACAAACCTGACATATTCTTTCTAAGTGAAACTGGAATAGGGCCGACCACCTCCCTAGATGAGTTCATAATTAAAGGATACTCTAACTTAACATCTAAATCTGACCCCCAAGATCGCCACGGGCATGGAATATTAAAGATGGCTTCTCATGTGGCAGGGATATCTCCAGAGAAGACCCTAATCTACCTTATATGTGCTTCCAGGTTGCACTTGCTTACACCACCGCATTTATATTTGCCCTTTATCGCCCCCACAACAGCAGAGTTACTGTCTTTAAGAGTATATCAGAAAAAATTGACCACATCCTGTCTACTCATCCCTCGGCTAACATTCACATTTGCGGTGACTTCAATGTCCATAATGTGGAATGGCTGACCCACTCAAATAAGACTGATGATGAGGGGAGGTTTTGTCATGATTTTGCCATTGCCTATGACCTCACTCAGATTGTCCGTGAGCCCACCCGTGTGCCCGATACTACCGGTCAGTACGCAAGCCTTCTAGACCTTTTTCTATCCACTTCCCCTGAACTATGCTCATGTTCCGTTCTATTTCCTCTGGGATCCTCCGACCACTGCGTCGTATCAGTTAAGATAAAAATGAAATATAATAAATCTACAGACGTACCTCTCCACCGTACTGTATACCGATACTCTATGGCGGACTGGGATAGCTTCCGTACATTCATATCTGATCTACCTCTCCATTCCATGTTTAAAAAGGATGTGTCCTCTATAGTATTAGACCTGACTGAATGGTTACTTGTAGGCATAGACCAATTCATACCATCAAAAAAATTCCAACAAAAACCTAACAGCCAGCCATGGTTCTCCCCTGAATGTGCTGCTGCCATCGCACACAGAAATCACTTTTTTCCGTAGCTACCAACGTAATAGATGCACTGAAACTAAAGCTGCTTTCAGGACCACCAGCAACCACTGTAAAAGAGTAATAAAACATGCAAGAGAACTATATGCTCAGTCTGTTAAATCCAAAGTAGCTGAGCAGCGGCTTGGTTCCCACCAGTTCTGGCAAATAGCAAATAGGATCCTGAACAGAAACGTGCATTCCATCCCAACCATTATCAATGGACCAGAGCTCATCTCGACAGCATCCGACAAGGCCAAACTATTTGCCAAAAACTTTGCGGCAAATTCTACCCTGTGTGACGAAGGCCATCAATTCCCCATATTCCCTCCTATAACAGACAACACGCTATGCAACATACAAATATCTGTGCGTGAGGTCGCCAAGCTAATCAAGAACCTTGACTTCAGTAAAGCAACTGGTCCCAACGGTATTCCAATTATAGTGTTAAAAAATTACAACGAGAACTTGCCCCCATACTTACCAAACTGTTTAAGCGTTGCCTTAAGGAGAATTCCTTCCCAACACCCTGGAAAATCTCATCAGTATGCCCTGTATTTAAGAATTCAGGTGATAAGTCATCCCCCTCTCAGTACAGACCAATAAGTCTCCTGTGTGTCATGAGTAAATTGCTGGAATCCACAATAAATAGAGAAGTAGTCAAACACCTCAGCAGAAATAACCTTCTTAGCGACACGCAATATGGTTTCCGTTCTGTTAGATCTACAGCAGATGTGCTAATGGTTATGTCTCATAGGGTTAGCGAATCTCTCGACAAAGGCTTCATTTCTAGGGCAATTGCTCTCGACATATCAAAGGCTTTCGATAAGGTTAGGCATAAAGGCCTAGATTTCCAGCTACAGTATAACTGGAAATGTTTTCTCGATCATTAAATCATTTCTCTCCAATAGGCTCATAAGAGTAGTGGTTGATGGGCAGAAATCAGAGGCCCACAGTATTAATGCTGGAGTCTCTCAGGGGTCCATACTGGGCCCAACTCTCTTCCTGATCTACATCAATGATCTCCCAAAACACATACTAAAATCTTTCGTTGACATCTATGCTGATGACACGACCATCTATGGCAACACATCAAAGGCCGTAAATGATGATGTTCTCTCTGATTCTCTCTCCTCTGATCTTGAGCGCATGGTACAGTGGGGAAAGAGGTGGCTGGTTACCTTTAATGCATCTAAGACCAAGCTCCTATCTCTACATCATAAACGCTCTGATCCCCATCTGGCATCAATTGAAATGGATGGCTCTCGTCTAGAGGAGGCCCCAGGTTTTGATAAGCTCCTGGGTTTGACCTTTACTCCTGATCTTAAATGGAACACATACATCAAGTCTGTGGCCAAGGTCGCTGGGAAAATGGTGGGATCCTTCTACCGCTGCAGAAGATATCTCACTACCGATGCAATTCTCTATCTATATAAGAGCCAAGTACGTCTAAAGATGGAGTACTGCTGCCACATCTGGGCGGGAGCTTCTAAAAACAGCCTATCCTGCCTTGACAGAGTACCAAATAGACTTCGTGGCTTGGTGGGGGATGCCCTTTTCTCTACCCTGCAACCTCTTTCCCACAGAAGAGACATAGCGAGCCTGTCGTTGTTCTATCGTTATTTCCATGGCAAGTGCTTGTCTGAGCTCCATTCTCTGGTCCCCCCTCGCCAATCTTTTTCAAAAAACACCCGACTAGCTGAAACCACCGTCAATAACTTTCCCCACTCCCTGTGCCTAAATCAAAACGTAGATTCCATGAACAAAGCTTCCTTCTTAGAACTGCATGCCTGTAGAACTCTATTCCGCTTGCCTGTTTCCCTCCCGACTTCAACCTGGATGTCTTCAAGTCCAACACAAACAAATTCCTGATGAACCACCTCCCCTAAGTAATGACACCTTACCAATTCTTCAATACTATTGCTACACTATCCCTTTGATTACTGTACACACAATAACCCTTATCCCTGAGTGGCCATTGGGTCTTGATATTTGGTGAACTCCATGTAAAAAAAAAAAACGTGAATCCAACAGTGCAATACTACACCGTTCAATACTATAAAACTGAAATGAACCTGTTCTGCTTGAAAAGGGTGCCATTTTCTTCTTATTCATATTCATATCGATTCTTTGCTTTAAAAAATTAAAGTAATTGCATGTTTACTTTTTTAATATCCCATTTTGCTGTTTCGGATTATTTTACTAAAGTAAGTAAAGTTTCATTATTTTTCAAAACTGTTTTTGTTTCTTTGTTTTTCGATATTTCGTCGATATTTAGTAAGAGTGTTTAGCAGAAAAGCCAACAAACGACTACTCGAAAAAATAAATATACAAGAAATAAATGTTACCATAGTCAGTAAAAGTTCAGTTCATGTTTTTTTTTTGTTTTGAAATAATTTTTAATGCTCTTTACTTGAAATAATTTCAGCGAACCGAAATTAAAAAGAAATTTGAGGCGATAACTACTTAAATGAATTTTTATATAAACTACACATGCCATAATCGAATATTTCTCAAGCACAAAATAACGGAAAACATTAAAATATGTTTATAAATATTCCTTAGTTGATGGAACTCTCTTAAATTGTTAACACAGAATGCTCAGGTGCCCCTTCTTCAAATTGAAAACGGGGCTCTCCATTTCAAAGTCGCTGCTATTTTGATTTTTTTTTAAGCCGGTTCGTGAAATTAAAAAAAAACATTATTATTTTACAAACTACTTAAAATGAACTTTTCTACAATAAAAGTAACATTTATTTCTTGTATATTTATATTATTATATATATAACATTTTCTCTTTGTAAGGAAACATCATTTTGTTGGTCACTCTTGGCTACGAATGGAAACAAAGTTGATATAAAAAAATATATTTTCGCGAAAATTATCTTTACTTTCATCATATTTTGCTTAGGGTAAAGTCTTTGAGTATCAAAACCTATCTCTTCACAACCCTCTCCTTTTTATAACTTATCATACTTTCATCAATCACAGTCCATTTTCTGTAGGCTGTTTTTGAACCCAGTCAACGACGGGTACTTCTGTTAGTATATATATATATATATATATATATATATATATATATATATATATATATATGTTTACATCTATGTTTACATCGTTAACTTCATATCCCTACTTATTCACTCACTTTATTTTATACATGTCTTTAAATAGTAATTGATATTTGTGTTTGACTATATAAGTATGTGCATATGCGCCTAGATATGTATGTATGCATGTGTTTATATGGTGATGTGTATACATATATCTGTACATCTATGGTTTTATATTGTTTATATATATGTGTATATATATGTGTATGTACGTTCCTGTCCATGTAATGCATAATTATGTTGATGTGCACATCTTTGTGCTGCCTTACATGCTCTTGTATTTTGTTTTATGCTTATATATTTGTATATATTATGTATTTTGTTTTATGCTTATATATTTGTGTATGTATGTATGTATTTATGTATTCTATATGTATGTATACATATATATTCACGTGTATGTGCTTATGTGTGTATATGGTATGTGTGTACATGTGCGCATATGGGTATGTGTGCATGCATGTATGTATGGATGCATATGGGTGCACGTATGCATGCCTGGACCTGTACATGTCATTGTATGCATATACATGTGTATGAATATATATGCGTGTATGTGTGTGCATGCATGCATATCTGTTTATTCATATTATTATTTATATATGCACTAGTGGGGGGGGGTACCCGGCGTTGCCCGGGTGTTTGTAGGTGTGTGTATGGGGGGGATAAGTAATAACCCTGAAACGATGTTAAAAAAATCGGAAAAACCAAAACAAAAAAAAAACAGCGAAAAAAAAAACAGCGAAAAAAAAACAGCGAAAAAAGAAAACAGCGAAAAAAAAAAACAGCGAAAAAAAAAACAGCGAAAAAAAAAAACACTGTGTGTATAGAGTGGGGAGTAAATTAAAGAATAAGCGAAGTAAAAAAAATAAAGAAACGTTGCCCGCGTGTCTAAAGATGTAAAAGAAAAAAAATAGTTTTGGTCCTGAGGCTGGATTGAACCCGGGAGCCTTGACGCGGAGGTGAAACAAACTCCAACCACTTAACCATGTAGGCCAAGAGTAAGAGGAATTGATTATAGTGTTAAAATAAGGCTTATAAAGCGAGTGAAAGAGGTTTGCTTGACAGATAGCCACTAAATGAGGTCATCGCGGGAGCGTTACGAGATGACGTAGCAGTATTTTATTTTTTTGTTTTACTTCACATTAGCGTTTATTAAATTACGTATTTCGTTTCCTGCCTAGACATCTCTCTCTCTCCCTTTCTCTCTCTCTCTGTCTGCATTTGTGTATCTCTCTCTCTCTCTCACACTTCATTTTCCTTACTCTAAAGACTGTTACTAAAAAAGAAAATGGCGTCTGGCTGTTTTTTTTCTAAAAACTTCGATCGTTAATGTTTTTTGTAAGCATTTTTTTTTTACTTCACATTTTTGGCTTGTTATTTTTCGTTTAACTATCGTATCTAACTATTTTTAATGTGCTAATAACTTTGGTAACGTTGTCATAGCGTAGAAGTTCATAGTTTAGCTTGTGTGAGAGTTAAATTTTTTTTTGCTGATAACAACATTTTTAAATTTTAAATTCAGACTGCCATTAGAGCTTGCTGACGTCAAGATCATGTGACATGACTCAGCGGGTTTTAAATACAAGTTGACCCAAAATAAACGGCCCCGTGTATACTTTATGTAGAAGAGTTGGCGTTCGTATTTTTTGGGGCAGTTATAAATCGATTTAAAAATATGTAATGTTTAACATTAAAATGTCACTTTTTGGGCCCTCCCCCCTGCAGAAAATCGATCAGTTGACGCACTTCTGATGGTCCTTTTGGGCTAATTTTTCGATATTTGTCGTCCGGAGGGTGGGGCTTTAATATGATACCAAGTTTGTGAATTTTTGTTCCGTCGGTCAAAGTTTTTAGCAGACACACAAACATACATACATACATACATACAGGGCCTCATGACAAATGCCTTCAAAAAGATGAGTGGTCTAAGCAACAATAATAAATGCGGGTTCTGTAGCACTGAGGTTGAGAGTGTGGGCCATCTGATTTCTAGTTGCAAAGTCCTACTTGGAGATGGTTATTATACAGATCGCCATAACGGAGTTTGCAAATACTTTCACTGGAAGATATGTAAGAAACTCAACATTCAGTGTAGTAAAAAATCCTGGGAACATATACCCGAACGAACAGTTGGGAATGACAACGGCACCATTTACTATGACTACATTATCCCTACTGCTACATATCTTGAAAAAGCAGCTGTTAAATCAGATATGGGACAGAGCAAACAAAAAAGCGACCATAATAGAGGTCAGTGTACCCAATGATACAGGGCTTAACAGAGCTGAGAGGGAAAAGATAACAAAGTATCAAGGACTTATGTATGATATGAAACGAAATTGGAAATTAAAAGACGTTTCAATTATACCAGTCATCATAGGAGCAACTGGGCTTATGAAAAAGAACTTTAAAAAGTACATAGCAAGCATACCCGGTGAACCAAGTGCAAGTGAAATACAAACGATTGCAGTGAAAGGGACGGCTAGAATCCTGAAAAGATCTCTTGGTTGGACTCACTGAAATAGGGGTAAATGTCAGACATATGGTTGGATGTCTCATCCCCTAGAAGAAAAAGTTTAAGAAAAATGAAAAAAAAAAAAACATACATACATACATACATACATACATACATTTTCGCTTTTATATATATAGAAGATAGAAGACTAGTGAGGGGTACCCGGCGTTGCCCGGGTGTTTGTAGGTGTGTGTGAAAAAAACCTGAAGCCTTGACGCGCAGTTGGAAAATAGTAAAATGTGAAAAAAAAACCGAAGCCTTGACGCGTAGTTGGAAAATAGTGAAGTGTGAAAAAAAAAACAGGTGTGCGTTTTTGATTGACGTGATGGCGATAGCTATTCAGCAGTTAGCATTTTGTGCGGGACAGTTTTTAATGAGGTCAATAAATCGGTTTGTTTGTTTTTAAAAACCCGCTCCCTGTTTATTAGGGGGGGCGTCTCGTCTCGAATGAAAGCTACCGTCTGATATGACGAAGTCGACATTGACCAAACATTACTTAGCTCTCTAGAGACCACTGGCTTTCGGCCAGTGATTAGTGATTTCGCTTTTTGTTTATGCCGAAAACCAAATGTAACGCGTGCCGATGCGGGAAATGTCAAATAATTAACGTTTGAAAGTCAATAAAATTAAATAGACAGGCGATCTCCGTGGTTAAGTGTGAAATATTACAATTTATAGATGATATAAAAAGTTTTAAGAAGTTGTGAACCGAGCGAGCGCTTCTCTGAAAGAAGCCTTTTGTGGACATCGAGGAAAAGCGTACATACATACATACATTTTCGCTTTTATATATATATAGATTAATGTATGTATGAGGGGGCATATATTGTATACATATTCGTTGAATATGTCTATGTATTGGTATGTATGCGTATATATGGGTGTTAATTATGCATGCATATATATACCTGCACCCTTATGCACATGTTTTTTATGTAAAAGCTACTATTGGTCTATGGTTTAAATATAAATATTATTATTATTATTATTATTATTATTATTATTGGCTCACATGGAGCTTTCAAACAAGTCAACAAACGATCTGATTGGAAACCTGTGGTGTTCTCTGGAAGCTGGGTGACAACAAGTCTCCCCAGACGTCCAGCTCTCTCCACCTCCTTCGATAGCATTTGCAAATGAATTTGCATCATCGCAACAGCCGCTTACCACTGATTTCTCGCTGATAGTGGCCATTGGTTTATACTGGAATTTGAGTGGCACTCAGCCTCCCCAAGGTCCTAGTTCTCTTTGCGCTTGTCCAGCTGAGGTCTGGTTAGCGCTGGCTCCTCGGTTTTTCAGTCCTTATTGACCCTTCTCGGCCCTTTGGTATAACTTTTTTATTGGGGGGAACGGTAATGAAACAATGGGGGGGGATGCATGATGGGGGTGTAAAACTTGTAGTTATGCAGCTTCGGTGTTCTTCATTCCCTGTAACGCTTATTCATTATATTGTCCTCTTGTATTATTCTCCGCATTCATGGGTTATTATTATTATTATTATTATTATTATTATTAATTATTATTTTATTATTATTATTATTAATAATAATATTTTATAAATATTGTCGTTATTATCAATACACACAGAGTGACTTTCGAGCCAAAAGCACATACATTCAAGTACCTGCTCTGATATTATCCTCGGTCTGTGTATGAGAATTTCTTCGGGACTGAGATAATTTTCCTTCAGGACCGAGACCATTTGTATTCTCATTTAATTATTAACTAATATTAATTATATTGATTTTATTATTATTATTATTATTATTATTATTATTATTATTATTATTATTATTATTCATTTATGTATTTATTTATTTATTTATCTATGTTCGTCCCATCTTTATTGAGGGAGAGACGGAATTTACTCACCATTAAAAAAGCCGACATTGTTTATATATATATATATATATATATATATATATATATATATATATATATATGTGTGTGTGTGTGTGTGTATGTATATGTATATTATATGTATGTATATGTATATTATATGTATGTATATGTATGTATATGTATATATATATATGTATATGTATATGTGTATATATATATATGTATATGTATATATATGTATAATATGTATATATGTATACATATTATATATGTGTATATATATATATATATATATATATATATATATACACTTGTGCCCGATATTATTCATACCCCCCTTGAAAATTGAGTTTATTAGGTGTAACTTTTGTAAGAATTTATTGTTTACGTCCATATTGATACATATTCTTAATAAACCTCTTCTGATCATTTTCGTCATTTTAAAATCTCGGGATACTTGTAATAAAAGAAATATACAGCTATTTATAAAATCTGCAATGTTCAAAAATAATCATACCCCCTTATTTTTTCAGTATTAATCGAGTTTCTGACTGTTTGTTTTCTGTTTGATTCTTATTTTGAATGCTTTTATACAACCTTTGATTAATTTCATTTCGTTTTTTGCATTTTTCAGAAATTAAAATGATATCAACTGAAAACCAATAAAAGAATAAAAGTTATTAGAATGAGGAAGAAAAAAGAGCTTAGTAATGATCTTAGGACTAAAATTGTGAATTCACATAAGGATGGTTTAGGTTACAAGTCAATTTCCAAGAAATTTGAGGTCCCTACAGCAACAGTACAGAGCATCATCAAAAAATTCCAGAGCCACCACACAACAAACAACTTGATTGGTAGAGGAAGGAAAAGGAAACTGTCTGCTAGAGCCACCAGGAATATTGTAAGAAGTGTTAATGCAAATCCAACCACCACTAATAAGGACATTTTAGAAAATCTGGAGTCTTCTGGCATAAAAATATCAAGGCAAACATTGCAAAGGATTCTGCATGAAAATGGTCTGAAAGGAAGAAGACCAAGAAGGACTCCATTGCACACCGGAAAACACCTTGCAGCACGTCTAAAGTTTGCTAGGACCCATGTGAATTCTCCAGAGTCCGTTTTCTCAAGTATTTTGTGGACTGACGAAACAAAAATTGAATTGTTTGGCCATATGGATGCTTTTTACGTTTGAAGGAAGAAAGGAGAAGCTTACAACCCAAAGAACACCATACCCACGGTGAAACATGGTGGTGGTAGCCTAATGTTTTGGGGCTCCTTTTCGGCTAGTGGTCCAGGTAGTTTGGTCAAGATAGATGGAACCATGAAGAAGGAGCAATATTTGGAGATACTCCAGAAAAACATTAGACAGGATGCGGAGAAGCTCCATTTAGGACCAAACTGGGTCCTTCAACAGGATAATGATCAAAAACATACTGCCAAAATAGTCAAGAAATGGTTTGAGGATAATCAAATTAATGTTTTGGAATGGCCTAGCCAGAGTCCCGACCTGACCCCTATCGAAAACCTCTGGCACATATTGAAAACTGAGGTTAAAAAGCGGAAACCTAGAAATTTGAGGGATTTGGAGAACTACTGCATTGAAGAATGGTCAAAAATCAGTGTTGATGCTTGTAAAAACCTTGTTGATAAATATCCCAAACGGTTACAGGCAGTTATTAAGAATAAAGGGCATGTATTGACTATTAGTAAGAGAGGTATGAATAATTTTGAACTAGTGCCATTATTGTTTTTCTTTGTATAATGTTTCAAACTTGCATAATTTATTTATTTGTTGAGTTTAAATTAAATGCATATGCTTGATTTATTGTCTGAAATCCCTTTAATATTGTCTACCTTCTGGTTTGAGCAATAATCTTATAGAAATCTCAAAGATCCGAGGGGTATGAATAATATCGGGCACAAGTGTATGTATATATATATATATATATATGAGAGAGAGAGATTCAAAATTTTTTCATGTTCACAAACTGAATAATTTTGTAAACTTAAAGCAAGTATAAGCATAAATATTCATATCTATAGGACAATCCTTACCAGATGAAAAAGCTCAACCTTTGAGATAGAGCATTGCTATAAGAAATTCAATTTAAAATTGTAAATTAGAATTTACACCAATTTATTATTCAACACGGAATACAGGTTGAAAATTTTAAATTTTACTTATTTCATGAATTTTCAAAGAATGGCACTTATCCCCAAAGGAAAATAGTTAACGAATAATATTCATAGGCAAGCTATAATTTTGCTGAATTAGCATATAAATTGAAAACTACAAAATATGAGAAAAGTTATGACTGCGTTATGATTTGGTACAGATGTCATTCTTCTCAAGATTTTTAACCATTCTTTTTTTTTCTGTCGTTATTGGGCTACACTGAGATTTCCTTCATATTCTCTCTCACGTTGCTATGGTTATTCCCACATAGCTGTTTTTTTTCCCTTTTTTTTTTCAGTAGTATACAGGGGTCACGCTGTATTGGTTTAAGTAGGTACAGAGACAGGTTGCAAACTACCATGCCTTCAAATGTGGGAAAATTTGAAAAGTGGGATAAGCTGAGACAAATTTGACCAATATACTTTTCACAAGTTTGTTGTTATCCCTTTTTCTCCCATTCTCTCTCTCTCTCTCTCTCCCTCTCTCTCTCTCTCTCTCTCTCTCTCTCTCTCTATCTATCTATCTCTCTCTCTTTCTCTTTCCTTGAAGCTGAAGAATGGATAGAAATTTTAAAAATATATTTGCACTCTGTGATATTTTATTTAAAAGTGATAATCTAGTTTATAGTTTCAAATATGTTTCTATACAATTTTATGATTATATTTCCAGTGTCTCTGTCAGATTAAATCCGTCCTCACAGAAGAATCTTTAGAAGTTCCAGATCCCAATTACTGTGAAGAAAAGGTAAGTACTTTATTTCTTCTTTAATTCAGTTGATTTAGCTGTGTAAATATTTTGAATATTTTTGGCAGGGAATTGATAAATCATTTAGATTCTGCATTTTTCTAAGAATGCACCAGCCAATCGTGGCTAACCTAACAAGATTCGAAACCAGAATCCTAGAGTTATAAATCTTACCACTAAGCTAATTCCTGCACTAGCAGGAATGTAGCACATTTATGTAGATGCAATTTATTTGGGTTTTTTCGTTTGCGATATTTCTGAAAGAATTTATAACATAGAGCAATACATTCCCGCACTAGTTGGAATTAACTTCTGAAAGCACCACATTTGTAAAAGGAAAATTATCTCCAATTAGCAGTTTGATAAAATGTACTTTTGTATAAATAACTGAATTTGTGTGAAAGGGTTCTCCTGGTATGTGTATATATATATATATATATATATATATATATATATATATATATACATAATAAATGAACCTGAAAAATATGTTTCCAATAATAAACCAAAGCCGTTAGGATAGAAAAAGCTTTATCCGGTTAAGAGGAGCAATTCATAAATTAAAGAATAAAGAGTAAAGTTACATAAACTTTTATTATACTAGCAAGTCAATAAGGATGAAAGCGAGAGGGAAATTAAGAAAAACTTTTTTAGGTCATGGCATTTCGAAACTAAATGCTTCTCATCAGAAGATGAAGAAAGTCGATATTATACAAAGATTTGGGTAAAAAGATAAAACTGATTTAAGAACATTTAGATTAGAAATGACAAAATTAGGGGATGATATAATGGGGATTGATGAAGAGCATAAAAAGAAAAATCGAAAAATAGGAGGAGGAGGAATATAATGAGAAAATGGAGGAAAAAATATATAAGAGGTGGAGGAAAAAATATATAAGAGAAAGTAGAATAGAAAAAGATATGTAAGGAAAAAATAAAGAAAAAAAGAATTTAAGTAAAGACAAAAAAGTCTGAAGCGTTATATATAGTCCAACTGAAGTTCTTGGGAAAGTAATCCAATTTAAAATGTCTCAAGATTGAAATCTGGTATAAAATAGTTATCAAAAGAATGACCTGAACACAAAAATAAAATTCAATGTGGGGTTCCTGGTTAAAAAGATCCTCACAAGAATTTTGGATGTTGGTATTCGATCGAAATAACTTGTGTGATAAAAAAAAAGAGGCTTTAAAGCTGCAATAAGTTTTGTTTTTGTTTTTTTAACATGAAAGTTACCACTTATCAAGTGTTATATCCCGTTTTGACGGTATATAATAACATGACAAAATACGCCGAGTGGAATGCGTAACAAAAAGGTTTATTCGTACTTCGAAAATAATACCCAATACAAAATGGCTGCTCGCCTTGAAGTTGATATACGCATAAATGAAAGTAAAGGAAAAAGGTAACTTAACGTCTGTGAGCGGAACGCTCGTCCTGGGAGCTTGGTTAATCCTGACTACACTTGGAGAGTGTAAGACGCAAGACGATCGGGCTAGTGCGTACCACTGAACTGACTCCAAGACAATTCAAGACGTTCTTTTATACACCGTTTTGTATCCGGTGCTATCCGTAATTATGTCCCTTATAACACCTCCTCCTGAAGCTGAAATCTTCCCGATTTTAGCTTTAATATCACTTCCGTTTAGGATCAGGACTTAAACGCCTGACGACTTTCCTTTTACGTGTGCTCTTCCTTTTGGTCAGAGTTTCCTTTGGTAAAGAATTCTGTTCAGCCCGTGCGGTATGTTCAGGAGATACATTCATGGGTCCATGTATACCCACCGGTTTTGGAATGTCAAATGTGTCGCACAGCGTTTCCATTGGGATTTCCTCTGTATTTTCCGAAATTCTGGAACGGATTTGATTAATATGTCTTTTACAGACAAAACTGGGACCTTGAATAGTATAGACCATGTTCCCAATTCTTTTCTTAACAATACCGTCCACCCAATGATTTTTTCCATTCTGAAAATTTTTTAAATAAACTTTATCTCCTGGGGAATAGCACTTTACATTAAAGTTTTCTTTTCTGGTAACTTTCTTTTTATCCGGTGGAAGTCTATCGAAAATGGATCTAATTTTTCTGATGAACATAAGTTCTGCAGGGGATGAATTTACATCATTGTTTGGATTTGGGGTTACTCTGTAGATCGCTAGAAATGTTTGTATTGTCCGCTCATCTGTGTCAATGTTCATGTTTTTCCTTAATGCCCGCTTAAACGTGTCCACAAATTTTTCTGCCAACCCATTCAACCTAGGATGGTAAATAGGCCTCGTGATGTGCTGTATATCCAGTGAGTTGCAGAATTCTCTAAATTCGTAACCTGTGAATGCTGTACCATTGTCACTCACTATGGTCTTTGGTACACCAAACCGGCTGAAAATTTCGTCAAGTGCACTTACAGTGTTCCTTGATGTTGGATGTCTGATCTTGAATATCTCCGGCCATTTGGAGAAAGAGTCCACTACAATTAAGTAAAAAAAACCTTTTAGGGGTCCGGCATAATCAATATGCAGTCGTGACCAGGGCAAGTCCGTCTTTGGCCACGGGGTCGTTTTTACAGGCGGATCTCGGGCTGCTAATTGACATCCTTTGCACGCTTTGACACAGTTTTCCACCTCTTTATCCATACCAGGCCAATATACGTAACCTCTAATTAGGGATTTCATCCTTGAAATGCCAGGATGACCTGTGTGAAATTCGTTTAGCATTCTTTTTCGTAATACCTGTGGAATTACGATTCTATCGGCATACATAAGCACATCTTCGCAAATGGAAAAAGGTGTAATTTCTCTTGCCATCTTATTTCTTTCCGTCCGTCCTACTTGATTTTTCATTTGCTTTATAAAAACGTCTTTTGCAGCTTCTCTTTTAATTTCTTCTAGAGTTACCAGGAGTTCACGGATCATATTGCATATTGAATTTGAGCATTCGCTTTCATCTTTAAGAGCTGCAATTACCGTCTCTTCGAAACTTTCATTTCTTTTTGGAATCAACCTTGACAGTGCATCCGCGTGTCCTAACTTTTTTGATGACACATGCTCCATCTTAAACTGATAGTTTAAGAGAGTTACAGCCCATCGCTGTAGTCGATTTGCAGTATGCGTAGGGATGCCTTTCTTTGATCCAAATATCGTGATTAGTGGTTTATGATCCGTCTGTAATATGAAGTTTCGTCCATGGAGAAAACGGTTAAACTTTTTGACTCCAAATATTATTGAGAGAGCCTCCTTTTCAATCTGGCTGTAGTTTTTCTCAGCTGCAATCAAAGTTCTTGACGCGTGAGAGATTGCTTTTGTTGTTCCATCCTCATACTTGTGGAGTAATGCAGCACCAACTCCGTAATCACTGGCGTCCGTTGCTAGTACAATCTCTTTCTCTGGATCGAAATGTGCTAATGCCAGATCTGATAGTAAACATTTCTTAATTTTCTGGAAAAGAGATTCACATTCCTTTGTCCAATTCCATCTACTGCCTTTTTTTAGTAGCTCGTTAAGAGGAGCTCTCAAATTATGTACATTAGGGATGTATATCGCATAGTATTGTACCAATCCCAGAAATGACTGTAGTTTTGATACTGAGTCTGGGGCAGGCATCTTATCAATTGCTTCGGTCCGTTGTGGATCTGGCCTTTGTCCATCTTCGTCAATTATTTGACCCAGGTATTTGATCCTTTTCATGAAGAAATCGCATTTCTCCGGACTCAATTTGAAACCAAACCCCTCTATTCTCTTAAGTACTTCTCTCACGTGCTTCTTGTGCTCTTGCAAATTACTGCTCTTTATCAAGATATCGTCAAGGTATGCCATCGCAAATTCCAACCCTGCGAGCATCGTATCCATTATCTGTTGAAACAAAGCAGGGGCAACCTTTAAGCCAAAACGAAGCCTCTTTAGCTTGAAGATACCCTTGTGCATATTAATGCACAGGTACTTTGAACATTCATCATTGACCTTGATTTGCAAGTACGCGTCTGAGAGGTCTATCTTGGAAAAAAATTTTCCTCCGTTTAGTTTTGAGAATAGATCTTCTGCCGACGGAAGGGGATAATTGTGGTCCTTTAAACAGTCATTAAGGCCTGTTGAGAAGTCCGCACAGACCCTGATTTTGTTATTTTTTTTCTTCACATATACTGTCGGGCTGGCCCAATCCGTATGGTCAACTTTTTCAATAACCTCTAACTGTTGAAGTCTTTCCAACTCCTTCTCGATTGCGTCCATCGATGAAAACGGTACATTTCTTTTAGGTTTGAACACTGGGGTGGCATCTTTCTTCACTTCAAATTTGGCTTCTACTTTCACACAATGTCCAAGTCCTTCAGCAAAAACCCTTGGAAATTCTGCTTTTACATCGTCCAGAAAGTCTTCCACTTGGTTTGCTTTCTCTGTGTGCAACCTATTACAAAAAGAATTAACTGGTCGCTCCCATAAGTTAAACAGGACAAACCAATCCACTCCAAACAGACTTGTGTTCCTTCCTGGAACCACGTACAATTTGGACGTGCGTGTCTGACTATCAAATGTCACGTTGCACCTCAGTTCTCCTTTAAATTCCAACTTTTTGCCGCACACACTCCTCGCCATCTTGCTGGTTTCCATTAGTTCGGGTCGACCGATCCTTCTCCAGATATCTTCATCTGTGATGCTGATGTCCGAACCACTATCCAGGAGTAATGTTACAGGATGTCCATTTATGTGAACACTGACATACTTACGCCTTTCGCCACTTTTCTCTTTCCCTGTGCGAAGCGCATTCACTTTGTCAGTCTTTCGTTTTTTTTTCTGGTCACAGTACGTTCCCTTGTGGCCTTTGAACCCACATTCGTAACATATCTTATTCCTGAACCAGCAGGTCTTTTTGGTGTGTCTCGTACTTCCGCAACATTCACAATTTTGGTACTTGTGCATTCTAGGGGTCCTTTGTTCTTGGGTCTTGTACGTTCTAGGGGTCCTTTGCCTTTTTACATGTTGTACCTTGTAAACGCTTTTTTCTTCAATGCGGGTGTTGTCTCTCTTGATATTAATGAGACGTTGACATTCCTCGGTAACTTTTTGTAAAGTTATATTTGGGTCCGACTCCATAATTGTCAGGATCCGGGATCTGATATCTTTGTCCCTTGGTTCTGTGAGTCCCTGTACAAAGATTAAACATTTAAATAAATCCGCAGAAATTTCATTTAATTTAAATGATTCACATAAGCAATTTACAATACAAGCATACTCTAAATAGTCTTCAAATTCCGATTTCTGTAAATTCAAACATTTATATCTAGAGTGGAAAAGGCTATCTCTTTTATCAAATATTCTAGACAACGTATTAATTGTCTCTTCAAAGGTCACTTCCTCCAGTTTTTTGGGTAAAATTAAGTTAGCGTACTTAGTGTTTTCGTCAGTACCCAGTTTTTGGAGCAACAGCGTGACTTTTTCTTCGTCGGTCCAATCCGAACAGCTCTTTGTAAAAACTGTTTCATACCTTCTATAGTATGCTGGAAATGTAACGCCAGTATCGGGAGAGTAGTGAAATTCCGACAAAGAATTTGAAATACCTTCTGCAGAAAAATTCGTTTTTTTCTCAGTTGTCGAGGTTTGAATTAATTATTCTAAATTCTTTTGTTGAGTCGACATTTGGCGTTGAAGTATTTTTGTTTGTTCTTGTTGTGCCTCTAAAGTTTTTTGTGTCATTTCTTGCTGTTGTTGTTGCAGCTGTTGTTGTTGCACTAAGAATTGTTGTGTCATTTTTGACTGTTCCTGAACGCTAAGAGTTAGTACTTTCGTCAACTCAGCCAATTGTTCCATATTTAAAAAAAAATGTCTTTCTAAAATTTACAACAATGATTCCACAAAATTTCGTAAGTATACGTTTTTCGCCAATTAGCAACAAGTCTTGCAAGAATAAATGTTTCCACACAGTTCATACAATTTAGCAATAGTAATTCTGCCTCAACGTAATTTTACACAATAATACTTTTCAAATTTACACAACGAATAATGCCCGAAAATGAGCAGACTGTTTTTCAACAAAAATACGGTTGCACGAAAGAAAAGAAAAAAAAATTAAATTATAACAATAGTCTGTTTAATTTAGAGAAAAAAAAATCGTAAAAGTTCTTTCTTTTCTTCCAAAAACGTAATTCAAAGGTGCCGGGTTCGAATTCCGCCTGCGTTCCTCACATATTTTTTTCTTCAAAAAATATAAATAAAGTTCACTTTACCTTGTCAATATCTTTCAAGTACAATTTTATTACCTTTCCGAGAGTTCATATCGGAGAAATCCGTACTTTATGTAAGACAATTTCGAATAGTTCTTTGCCGTACGTGTTCAGTAACGAAATCCTTGTAAATTTGAATAGTACACAGTCCTATTAGTACGGTAATTTATCTCTGTTAAGAGATAAGAATCATCCTTGTCGCCAACTGTTATATCCCGTTTTGACGGTATATAATAACATGACAAAATACGCCGAGTGGAATGCGTAACAAAAAGGTTTATTCGTACTTCGAAAATAATACCCAATACAAAATGGCTGCTCGCCTTGAAGTTGATATACGCGTAAATGAATGTAAAGGAAAAAGGTAACTTAATGTGTGTGAGCGGAACGCTCGTCCTGGGAGCTTGGTTAATCCTGACTACACTTGGAGAGTGTAAGACGCGAGACGGTCGGGCTAGTGCATACCACTGAACTGACTCCAAGACAATTCAAGACGCTCTTTTATACACCGTTTTGTATCCGGTGCTATCCGTAATTATGTCCCTTATAACATCAAGGATCAGAGGCCACTCGGGGATAAGGATTATTGCGTGTGATAATATTGTAGTAATCATTAGTAATGGAGATCTGATAAAGTGTCTTAAGGAGGCGGTTCATCAGGAACTTGTTTATGTTGGACTTGAAGACATCCAAGTTGTAGTCAGGTGAGAAACAGGCAAACGGAACAGAGTTCCACAGGCGTGCACTTCTAAGAAAGAAGCTTTGTTCATGGAATCTACATTTTGATTTAGGCACAGATAAAGAGTGGGGAAAATTACTGACAGTGATTTCAGCTAGACGGGTGTTTTTCGTGAAAGATTGGCGAGGGGGGACCAGAGATTTGAGCTCAGACGAGCACTTGCCATGGAAATAATGATAAAACAAAGACAGGTTCGCAACGTCCCTTCTGTGGGAGAGAGGTTGCAGGGAAGAGAAAAGGGCATCCTCCATTAGGCTACGAAGTCTATTTTATACTCTGTCAAGGCAGTATATAATGTTTTTAGCAGCTCCTTCCCAGATATGGTAGCAGTACGCCATCCTTGGATGTACTTGGCTTTTATATAGATAGAGAATTGCATCAGCAGTGAGATATCTATTGGAGCAGTAGAAGGATCCCACCATTTTTCCAGCGACCTTGGCAACAGATTTGATGTACGTCTGAGAAAAGTGCACAATATTGGGATGTTCTATTCAGAAGAGAGAAGCTTTAAATAAAAAAAAATTCTTTATAGGAAACTGAGTTGAAATTATGTACAACCCAGAATTGAGTTAATATTAACAATGAGGATTACAACTGAAACTGAGTTGAAATTATGTACAACCCAGAATTGAGTTAATATTAACAATGAGGATTACAACTGAAACTGAGTTGAAATTATGTACAACCCAGAATTGAGTTAATATTAACAATGAGGATTACAACTGAAACTGAGTTGAAATTATGTACAACCCAGAATTGAGTTAATATTAACAATGAGGATTACAACTGAAACTGAGTTGAAATTATGTACAACCCAGAATTGAGTTAATATTAACAATGAGGATTACAACTGAAACTGAGTTGAAATTATGTACAACCCAGAATTGAGTTAATATTAACAATGAGGATTACAACTGAAACTGAGTTGAAATTATGTACAACCCAGAATTGAGTTAATATTAACAATGAGGATTACAACTGAAACTGAGTTGAAATTATGTACAACCCAGAATTGAGTTAATATTAACAATGAGGATTACAACTGAAACTGAGTTGAAATTATGTACAACCCAGAATTGAGTTAATATTAACAATGAGGATTACAACTGAAACTGAGTTGAAATTATGTACAACCCAGAATTGAGTTAATATTAACAATGAGGATTACAACTGAAACTGAGTTGAAATTATGTACAACCCAGAATTGAGTTAATATTAACAATGAGGATTACAACTGAAACTGAGTTGAAATTATGTACAACCCAGAATTGAGTTAATATTAACAATGAGGATTACAACTGAAACTGAGTTGAAATTATGTACAACCCAGAATTGAGTTAATATTAACAATGAGGATTACAACTGAAACTGAGTTGAAATTATGTACAACCCAGAATTGAGTTAATATTAACAATGAGGATTACAACTGAAACTGAGTTGAAATTATGTACAACCCAGAATTGAGTTAATATTAACAATGAGGATTACAACTGAAACTGAGTTGAAATTATGTACAACCCAGAATTGAGTTAATATTAACAATGAGGATTACAACTGAAACTGAGTTGAAATTATGTACAACCCAGAATTGAGTTAATATTAACAATGAGGATTACAACTGAAACTGAGTTGAAATTATGTACAACCCAGAATTGAGTTAATATTAACAATGAGGATTACAACTGAAACTGAGTTGAAATTATGTACAACCCAGAATTGAGTTAATATTAACAATGAGGATTACAACTGAAACTGAGTTGAAATTATGTACAACCCAGAATTGAGTTAATATTAACAATGAGGATTACAACTGAAACTGAGTTGAAATTATGTACAACCCAGAATTGAGTTAATATTAACAATGAGGATTACAACTGAAACTGAGTTGAAATTATGTACAACCCAGAATTGAGTTAATATTAACAATGAGGATTACAACTGAAACTGAGTTGAAATTATGTACAACCCAGAATTGAGTTAATATTAACAATGAGGATTACAACTGAAACTGAGTTGAAATTATGTACAACCCAGAATTGAGTTAATATTAACAATGAGGATTACAACTGAAACTGAGTTGAAATTATGTACAACCCAGAATTGAGTTAATATTAACAATGAGGATTACAACTGAAACTGAGTTGAAATTATGTACAACCCAGAATTGAGTTAATATTAACAATGAGGATTACAACTGAAACTGAGTTGAAATTATGTACAACCCAGAATTGAGTTAATATTAACAATGAGGATTACAACTGAAACTGAGTTGAAATTATGTACAACCCAGAATTGAGTTAATATTAACAATGAGGATTACAACTGAAACTGAGTTGAAATTATGTACAACCCAGAATTGAGTTAATATTAACAATGAGGATTACAACTGAAACTGAGTTGAAATTATGTACAACCCAGAATTGAGTTAATATTAACAATGAGGATTACAACTGAAACTGAGTTGAAATTATGTACAACCCAGAATTGAGTTAATATTAACAATGAGGATTACAACTGAAACTGAGTTGAAATTATGTACAACCCAGAATTGAGTTAATATTAACAATGAGGATTACAACTGAAACTGAGTTGAAATTATGTACAACCCAGAATTGAGTTAATATTAACAATGAGGATTACAACTGAAACTGAGTTGAAATTATGTACAACCCAGAATTGAGTTAATATTAACAATGAGGATTACAACTGAAACTGAGTTGAAATTATGTACAACCCAGAATTGAGTTAATATTAACAATGAGGATTACAACTGAAACTGAGTTGAAATTATGTACAACCCAGAATTGAGTTAATATTAACAATGAGGATTACAACTGAAACTGAGTTGAAATTATGTACAACCCAGAATTGAGTTAATATTAACAATGAGGATTACAACTGAAACTGAGTTGAAATTATGTACAACCCAGAATTGAGTTAATATTAACAATGAGGATTACAACTGAAACTGAGTTGAAATTATGTACAACCCAGAATTGAGTTAATATTAACAATGAGGATTACAACTGAAACTGAGTTGAAATTATGTACAACCCAGAATTGAGTTAATATTAACAATGAGGATTACAACTGAAACTGAGTTGAAATTATGTACAACCCAGAATTGAGTTAATATTAACAATGAGGATTACAACTGAAACTGAGTTGAAATTATGTACAACCCAGAATTGAGTTAATATTAACAATGAGGATTACAACTGAAACTGAGTTGAAATTATGTACAACCCAGAATTGAGTTAATATTAACAATGAGGATTACAACTGAAACTGAGTTGAAATTATGTACAACCCAGAATTGAGTTAATATTAACAATGAGGATTACAACTGAAACTGAGTTGAAATTATGTACAACCCAGAATTGAGTTAATATTAACAATGAGGATTACAACTGAAACTGAGTTGAAATTATGTACAACCCAGAATTGAGTTAATATTAACAATGAGGATTACAACTGAAACTGAGTTGAAATTATGTACAACCCAGAATTGAGTTAATATTAACAATGAGGATTACAACTGAAACTGAGTTGAAATTATGTACAACCCAGAATTGAGTTAATATTAACAATGAGGATTACAACTGAAACTGAGTTGAAATTATGTACAACCCAGAATTGAGTTAATATTAACAATGAGGATTACAACTGAAACTGAGTTGAAATTATGTACAACCCAGAATTGAGTTAATATTAACAATGAGGATTACAACTGAAACTGAGTTGAAATTATGTACAACCCAGAATTGAGTTAATATTAACAATGAGGATTACAACTGAAACTGAGTTGAAATTATGTACAACCCAGAATTGAGTTAATATTAACAATGAGGATTACAACTGAAACTGAGTTGAAATTATGTACAACCCAGAATTGAGTTAATATTAACAATGAGGATTACAACTGAAACTGAGTTGAAATTATGTACAACCCAGAATTGAGTTAATATTAACAATGAGGATTACAACTGAAACTGAGTTGAAATTATGTACAACCCAGAATTGAGTTAATATTAACAATGAGGATTACAACTGAAACTGAGTTGAAATTATGTACAACCCAGAATTGAGTTAATATTAACAATGAGGATTACAACTGAAACTGAGTTGAAATTATGTACAACCCAGAATTGAGTTAATATTAACAATGAGGATTACAACTGAAACTGAGTTGAAATTATGTACAACCCAGAATTGAGTTAATATTAACAATGAGGATTACAACTGAAACTGAGTTGAAATTATGTACAACCCAGAATTGAGTTAATATTAACAATGAGGATTACAACTGAAACTGAGTTGAAATTATGTACAACCCAGAATTGAGTTAATATTAACAATGAGGATTACAACTGAAACTGAGTTGAAATTATGTACAACCCAGAATTGAGTTAATATTAACAATGAGGATTACAACTGAAACTGAGTTGAAATTATGTACAACCCAGAATTGAGTTAATATTAACAATGAGGATTACAACTGAAACTGAGTTGAAATTATGTACAACCCAGAATTGAGTTAATATTAACAATGAGGATTACAACTGAAACTGAGTTGAAATTATGTACAACCCAGAATTGAGTTAATATTAACAATGAGGATTACAACTGAAACTGAGTTGAAATTATGTACAACCCAGAATTGAGTTAATATTAACAATGAGGATTACAACTGAAACTGAGTTGAAATTATGTACAACCCAGAATTGAGTTAATATTAACAATGAGGATTACAACTGAAACTGAGTTGAAATTATGTACAACCCAGAATTGAGTTAATATTAACAATGAGGATTACAACTGAAACTGAGTTGAAATTATGTACAACCCAGAATTGAGTTAATATTAACAATGAGGATTACAACTGAAACTGAGTTGAAATTATGTACAACCCAGAATTGAGTTAATATTAACAATGAGGATTACAACTGAAACTGAGTTGAAATTATGTACAACCCAGAATTGAGTTAATATTAACAATGAGGATTACAACTGAAACTGAGTTGAAATTATGTACAACCCAGAATTGAGTTAATATTAACAATGAGGATTACAACTGAAACTGAGTTGAAATTATGTACAACCCAGAATTGAGTTAATATTAACAATGAGGATTACAACTGAAACTGAGTTGAAATTATGTACAACCCAGAATTGAGTTAATATTAACAATGAGGATTACAACTGAAACTGAGTTGAAATTATGTACAACCCAGAATTGAGTTAATATTAACAATGAGGATTACAACTGAAACTGAGTTGAAATTATGTACAACCCAGAATTGAGTTAATATTAACAATGAGGATTACAACTGAAACTGAGTTGAAATTATGTACAACCCAGAATTGAGTTAATATTAACAATGAGGATTACAACTGAAACTGAGTTGAAATTATGTACAACCCAGAATTGAGTTAATATTAACAATGAGGATTACAACTGAAACTGAGTTGAAATTATGTACAACCCAGAATTGAGTTAATATTAACAATGAGGATTACAACTGAAACTGAGTTGAAATTATGTACAACCCAGAATTGAGTTAATATTAACAATGAGGATTACAACTGAAACTGAGTTGAAATTATGTACAACCCAGAATTGAGTTAATATTAACAATGAGGATTACAACTGAAACTGAGTTGAAATTATGTACAACCCAGAATTGAGTTAATATTAACAATGAGGATTACAACTGAAACTGAGTTGAAATTATGTACAACCCAGAATTGAGTTAATATTAACAATGAGGATTACAACTGAAACTGAGTTGAAATTATGTACAACCCAGAATTGAGTTAATATTAACAATGAGGATTACAACTGAAACTGAGTTGAAATTATGTACAACCCAGAATTGAGTTAATATTAACAATGAGGATTACAACTGAAACTGAGTTGAAATTATGTACAACCCAGAATTGAGTTAATATTAACAATGAGGATTACAACTGAAACTGAGTTGAAATTATGTACAACCCAGAATTGAGTTAATATTAACAATGAGGATTACAACTGAAACTGAGTTGAAATTATGTACAACCCAGAATTGAGTTAATATTAACAATGAGGATTACAACTGAAACTGAGTTGAAATTATGTACAACCCAGAATTGAGTTAATATTAACAATGAGGATTACAACTGAAACTGAGTTGAAATTATGTACAACCCAGAATTGAGTTAATATTAACAATGAGGATTACAACTGAAACTGAGTTGAAATTATGTACAACCCAGAATTGAGTTAATATTAACAATGAGGATTACAACTGAAACTGAGTTGAAATTATGTACAACCCAGAATTGAGTTAATATTAACAATGAGGATTACAACTGAAACTGAGTTGAAATTATGTACAACCCAGAATTGAGTTAATATTAACAATGAGGATTACAACTGAAACTGAGTTGAAATTATGTACAACCCAGAATTGAGTTAATATTAACAATGAGGATTACAACTGAAACTGAGTTGAAATTATGTACAACCCAGAATTGAGTTAATATTAACAATGAGGATTACAACTGAAACTGAGTTGAAATTATGTACAACCCAGAATTGAGTTAATATTAACAATGAGGATTACAACTGAAACTGAGTTGAAATTATGTACAACCCAGAATTGAGTTAATATTAACAATGAGGATTACAACTGAAACTGAGTTGAAATTATGTACAACCCAGAATTGAGTTAATATTAACAATGAGGATTACAACTGAAACTGAGTTGAAATTATGTACAACCCAGAATTGAGTTAATATTAACAATGAGGATTACAACTGAAACTGAGTTGAAATTATGTACAACCCAGAATTGAGTTAATATTAACAATGAGGATTACAACTGAAACTGAGTTGAAATTATGTACAACCCAGAATTGAGTTAATATTAACAATGAGGATTACAACTGAAACTGAGTTGAAATTATGTACAACCCAGAATTGAGTTAATATTAACAATGAGGATTACAACTGAAACTGAGTTGAAATTATGTACAACCCAGAATTGAGTTAATATTAACAATGAGGATTACAACTGAAACTGAGTTGAAATTATGTACAACCCAGAATTGAGTTAATATTAACAATGAGGATTACAACTGAAACTGAGTTGAAATTATGTACAACCCAGAATTGAGTTAATATTAACAATGAGGATTACAACTGAAACTGAGTTGAAATTATGTACAACCCAGAATTGAGTTAATATTAACAATGAGGATTACAACTGAAACTGAGTTGAAATTATGTACAACCCAGAATTGAGTTAATATTAACAATGAGGATTACAACTGAAACTGAGTTGAAATTATGTACAACCCAGAATTGAGTTAATATTAACAATGAGGATTACAACTGAAACTGAGTTGAAATTATGTACAACCCAGAATTGAGTTAATATTAACAATGAGGATTACAACTGAAACTGAGTTGAAATTATGTACAACCCAGAATTGAGTTAATATTAACAATGAGGATTACAACTGAAACTGAGTTGAAATTATGTACAACCCAGAATTGAGTTAATATTAACAATGAGGATTACAACTGAAACTGAGTTGAAATTATGTACAACCCAGAATTGAGTTAATATTAACAATGAGGATTACAACTGAAACTGAGTTGAAATTATGTACAACCCAGAATTGAGTTAATATTAACAATGAGGATTACAACTGAAACTGAGTTGAAATTATGTACAACCCAGAATTGAGTTAATATTAACAATGAGGATTACAACTGAAACTGAGTTGAAATTATGTACAACCCAGAACTGAGTTAATATTAACAATGAGGATTACAACTGAAACTGAGTTGAAATTATGTACAACCCAGAACTGAGTTAATATTAACAATGAGGATTACAACTGAAACTGAGTTGAAATTATGTACAACCCAGAATTGAGTTAATATTAACAATGAGGATTACAACTGAAACTGAGTTGAAATTATGTACAACCCAGAATTGAGTTAATATTAACAATGAGGATTACAACTGAAACTGAGTTGAAATTATGTACAACCCAGAATTGAGTTAATATTAACAATGAGGATTACAACTGAAACTGAGTTGAAATTATGTACAACCCAGAATTGAGTTAATATTAACAATGAGGATTACAACTGAAACTGAGTTGAAATTATGTACAACCCAGAATTGAGTTAATATTAACAATGAGGATTACAACTGAAACTGAGTTGAAATTATGTACAACCCAGAATTGAGTTAATGTTAACAATGAGGATAACAACTGAAACTGTGCAGAAATTCCAAAAGACGTTAGTCCAGCGCAAAATAAACTATACAAAAGTTTTTAGAAATAGTATATACAAACAAACGCTTAAAAAAACCCTGATAATTAAAAAAAATGTAAAACAAATATATAAAGAAAGAAAAGAGAAAAGAATGAATAAGAAAAGAGAATAAAAATATATAATAGAAAATGCATAAGGATAAGCAATAAGAAATAAAAAATGAATGATAATGGATAAATAATAGAAAAAATAAAATATAGAGATAAAAAAGTGTATACAAAATATAAAAATATAAAAGGAAAATATAAGGAAGGAGACAGACAAAAGAAGAAAAGGAAAAGTGGAACGAAAAGAGTACGAAAAGTGGACTTTGAAGAAGAGACAGTAAAAAAGGGGACTTAGAGAAAGAAAAACCAAGAAGATGTGGTGTACCTAACAAAAATGGAAATAGATAAAGAAGAGTGGAAGCAATCAAAATACAAAGAAAAGGAAAGAGTGTGTGAAGAGATGATAAAGCAAGAATGATATTAGAGGTCAGGAGTCAAAGCATGAAGAGTTTCGGGTTTTGTGCTTTTAGGGCACAACCTAAGAAAATAATTCAACACAAGCTTCTGAAACAACACAACAACTTCAATAAATGTAACAAAGAAAAGGTTTATTCAGGCGAATGTTCACTGGGAGATATTATCCCTGGGTAAAAGCTGGACTCTGGCTACCTGGTGCTATTACGGTAGTTATTCCCGGTGGGAATCGTCGATATCAGATGAAATAACACAGAGGTGGAGAGAGAGCGAAGAAAAAGGGTCTGATCTGCTTGGCATATCTCTCGGTAAGAAAGAGTTTTTTTCCTTCAAACCGGAAGCTGTCCGATTTCCTTAGGGGATAGAAAGGATCAATGCACCGCACCTCTGATTGGTCAGTATGTGGCCAAATAACACAGGGGAGAGGCATTGATTCGTGAAAGAAAAAAGTTCCATTTGTCTCTGCTACATAACCCCCTGCTTAGGCTGAAAGTCGACAGAGAAAAAGGTAGCATAACAAATAGCGAAAAATAAAAATGTCAGTTTATTTTATTTATTTTTACGGAAAAAAAATGTTCTTACTTTTCTGTGAAAAGTTGGGGAATATTTGCATCTTTTTTTTTTGTAATAGAACGTTCATTCTTTTTTTTTATTATTTTTGGAAAGAAGGGAAAACAAGGAAAAAATTTTTTTTTTTCTTAAGTGAAATACCAAGTTTTACACAGTCTCTTCGGCCAATGTACCCATCGACCATTACGTGTAGTGGTGACATAATTGTCTTCACTTGAAGCATTTACTTCAGTTGTATGTGTAATTTAATGCTGTGTGTAAGTAGTGAGAATGTGTGGCTCGTGTATTTTTACTCTATCAATAGAGACAGTTTCTCTTTTACCACTGATAAGGTGAAAAGTTTATCAGTATGTGAAATCACGCGATAGGGGCCAGTATAGGGTGAAGTTACAGGGGCTTTCACAGCATCCTTTCTAAGAAAAACATGAGTCCAAGATGAAATGTCCTTTGGGACCAAAGATCTAATGGTCTGTTCCCTAGTGTGCATCGGTGGGAGCTTACTAAAATAAGTTCGCAGTCTGTCGACATACAGAGCTGAATTGGTTGTTGTTAACTCTATCAGGCTCAGCATTTGGCCTGGCAATGCATATACAAGTTCGGCTGAAGAGTATCCCAGGTCCTCTTTGATAGCAGCACGATAGCCAAGAAGGACAACCGATACATATTTGCTCCATCGCTGTTGGTCAGGGTAAGCATGTAATGCTGCTTTCAATTGGTGATGGAAGCGTTCAATCATCCCGTTAGAAGCAGGGTGATAACTTGTAGTATGAATACGTTGGATCCCTAGAATCCTGGAAAGTTCCTGGAAGAGGTGAGATTCAAACTGTATGCCACGATCAATGGTGGGAACTCTGTAACGCGATATCCAGCCTGATATAAGGGCTCGCGCTACAGACTCAGCTGAAATGTTTGTGAGGGGAATGGCTTCAGGCCACCGTGTGAAACGGTCTATACAGGTCAGAGATAAGTAAATCCCTGACTGACCGGCCAGGGTCCAACCAGGTCGATGTAAATATGGCTAAACCGAGCGTCTGGGGTGCAGTTGATAGAGACGTTGAATCTCTACGGTTCCAGGTGAGAATTGTCTGAAGATAGCGGTTTCAATCCTACCCAAAGCCGGCCAGAGGCTTACTTGGCCAAAACGTGGTGAGACTAACAACTATGGAAGGCAGTAATTGCAGTGAATGCAGTCAGGAGATTCAGAGTTCCTATCTGCCACAGTTACCACCCGATGAAGGCCAGAGGAATAGTTGGATGAAACAACTAAGAAAAAGATGAGGATAATAGTCCGCAAAAAATAAAAATTAATATTGAGACAAATGTCTTTTGTTTCACTATTTTCTTTTTTACTTTCTCCAATCTCTGAATAATTCTTTTTGTGTTTTTTCAAAATTATTTAGGTCAGATCCATATGTTTGTGTAGCGAGCGTTTTCGATCAGAATACTTCCATCATCCTCAGGCATATTATTTCTTAAAATTGTGTTATAAAAATTATGTTTTGAATTATATATATATATATATATATATATATATATATATATATATATATATATATATATATATATATATATTTATCACAGTCATGTGGTGGCTAATTAAGAATTTGGTGGGCGGACAATTTTTTAACAAGGGGAGGAGGTTCACATTGGTAGTTACATCAAATTTTTTTTTGGGGGGGTTTATTATACATATATACGACCCTGAGCATTTTAAAATATTTTGACTACATTCGTAATTTACATTATTTATCTAAGGCTTCTTTGTCTTTATATGTAATGCTTCAAGTATTTTCAATCTATTTATCTTATTCTCGTTTTGTAAGATTTTAGTATTTTTATACATGCAGGTACATATGTATATATATATA
Organism: Euprymna scolopes; assembly: GCF_053919585.1. Taxonomy (NCBI): domain Eukaryota; kingdom Metazoa; phylum Mollusca; class Cephalopoda; order Sepiida; family Sepiolidae; genus Euprymna; species Euprymna scolopes. The sequence continues at coordinate 84,167,253 of NC_136490.1, forward strand.
TATATATATATATATATATATATATATATATATATATATATATAAAAATGGATAAATATTAAGTGACAAAAAATTATCTCAAAAAAGGAAGAACAATAAAGAAAAGAAATAGTACCATATATATATATTAGTGTTAGGACGATTAATCCAAATCAGAATCGGGAATCGAAAAAAGAATTTTTGGGGGTATCAGAATCAGTGTCAAAATCGGAAAAATTATAGCCTTATTTCCGATTCCAAACCAATTCTTTTAGTTTTTTTTTTTTTTTTTTTTGACAATAGAAAATGAAACAAACATAAATTGTTTTTTATTAGTGGTGCAAGAGTGAGATAGGCCATAGGTGTTTGAAAGTGTATGTTGAGAAAAAAAAAAAGTGGTAGTAGGAAAGCAGGCTCGAACCCATACCATGAAGGAGGAAAAGAACGGGAAAAAACGTGACGTCTTTGCTGTTATGACCACCGTCAATCCGGGAGTGACATAGGTTTTAATTAAGACTAGACAATCGAAAAGAGGGGATGACTTTCGAAAATATCAGCTAAAAAATCGATCCCTCCCTGTAGAAAAATGCCCAGTTGAGGGTGAAGAAATTAATGTTTTTAGCCAATTTTTCGGTATTTGTCGTCTGAAGGGTTGAGCTTCAAACGATACTGATCTTGTGAAAATCCGTCGCCTCTGTCGAAAGTTTTAGGCAGACATACAAACATAGATACATAGATACATAGATTTATATATTTGTTATGGCTTGCAATAAGCCACAAAGAAAACAGAACAACGGAATAGAGTTTAAACAATTTATCACTGGAACAACAACGTAAAAAGGTTCCAATTGAAAAGAGTAGTAAACGTCACTGAGCAGGCGAGGGTCGCACCTGGGATCAAAAGGTTTATATATATACAGTCCATTTGGAGGGTGATTCACCCACAACAATATTGATAGCTCATATTTTCGACCCAAACTGATTAAAAAGCTTGCCCTATCTCTGAATACCCTTTATGTAAAATTTCAAATGTTTAGACCAGAAATTGTTTGAGTAATTTGGTAGAGACCGCAGAGGTCAAATTTAAAAATTTTTTTACCCCTATTATGACCCCTTAACATTTATTGTTTTGGGCCCAAATCAAGTTATTAAGTTAGATCCATGTCCAAGAAACCTATATCTAAAATTTCAATTGTTTATACCCAAAATTGGCGGAGGAGTTTGATAGAGTTCTCAAAGGTCAAATCGTTGAACTTTGACCCCTTAACAGCCAAATTTTTGGCCGAAAACAGATTACAAAGATTTTCACAAATCTCAATACCCTGTATATAAAATTTCGAGTCTGTAGACTGAAAATTGACAGAGTTATTGTGTAGGGAAATGTACACAGACACACACACAGACAGACATGTTCACTTTTATAGATATATAGATTGGTCATTTATCAAGAGATAACTTGTCTATTTCCTTTGTAAATTTTTCGCATTTATTCGCTAAATGTCTATATACTCGCATTTGAAGGAGTTCACTTGATTATTGAAAGGTTTTAAATACTCTGGACGGGGTTTTTAAATTTTGTTGGCACCAGCTGTACATTAGCGGTGTCTGTCATTTATGGCACTTCTCTTTGGACGCAAGTGAAAAATATAGATGAAAATCTCTAATGAGATACATAAAGAGAAAACATTCTGAAGATTTTCTTAATTAAAAAGGAAATTAAATCTATATTTAAGCTTATACACGTACCTCAAAAAGAAGAATGGGATTTATTAACAGAAAAAGAAAATAAATAATGAACAAATGAAAATGAAATAATGAAAAGAAATAATAAACTCAACAAATAAATGTTACCAAAGACAAGACTCTTCTACATACCTGAATAAATTTATTTGTGTTTAAACATCTTTTAAAGTGTGTTTTTGGTTCAAAATAAAACTTAGTGTCTCCTCTTTGAGTTAGACTTTAAAATAAATGGCTGCCCAATAACCCTGGCATAAGAACCATTGATAATTGCTCAAAATTGAAAATTAAACAAAAGAAACACATAAATAAATATTAACAATGGGTCGAAAATGTTATGCTTTAAAAGTATTTTGTTGAATTTTCGATTTCTGAACGATTAAGCAAGAATGAACCGGAAATGAGTATCATTTTACGTTAATTCTATGTGCGAAAAAGTTTTCCTATGTGAAATTTTAAAATAATTGTTTTTTTTTTCTTTTCACCACATAATCATTTAAAAATGTAGAATCTCTAGCTAAAGGGATTAATATATTTGTTTCTGCTATTATTATTATTATTATTAGTAGTAGTAGTAGTAGTAGTAGTAGTAGTGTCTAATTTGTTTTACTTTTACAGTAACACAAATCAATCTAATAATCGATGAAATGTGTATAATTGTGAGAAAACAATATGAATATTTTTTTCAAAGAGGGAATTTACAGTTAGTTAAGAGGGAAGTTAGCAGAAATCCTTCCTCATGTAAAGAATTCTTTTCTAAATAATATGTTATTATGTAGAAACTTATTCTTGACATGTGATGGGCTTTCTTAACTTCCTATACTGTTTTCTTATTTTGCATACCAATTGTCGAGTAATTTTTTGGGGAATGCAAGCATACCAGGACACCAGTACGCCAGATTTCAATCTGCCATTTTGGTTCACCAAAAAGTATGCTAATGCGCCAAATATCATTCTGTCATAAAAACAAATTTCTACAAAAAATTATTTTTACATTTTTATCTAGTGATTAAATATAAAAGTATATATGAAAAACCACGCTTATTATATCAAAAAATCCAATAACAGAGCTGAAGTCGATGTTTTGCTTCTAAAACAAAATTAGCATTTTTGATAAATCTGTGTGGCGTACCGGGAAAATATTTTTCTAATGATAAAAAATCTATTTTTACAAGAATCTTTGTCCATTTATTTATCTTGCTAATAAACATAAAATTACATATGAAAAACCATGTGTATTATTTTTAAAAACCCAACTTATATTCTAAAAAAGAAAACACAATTCTCCATTTTTAGGTGATTATATGTAAACAGCTTGAAATATTTTGTGATAAAAATACAATAAAACACCAAACAAGTTTCATCTTGTGGATCAGACAATTATTATTATTATTATTATTATTATTATTATTATTATTACTTGTGGAACCTTTGGAAATTCCACATGGGACTCATTCATATGTAATATATTGATGTTGACATTCTGTAGATGTTCATTGTAAATGGAGATGCTCTGATATTATTGTAGCTTTTTTGTTAAAACTGCAAAAGTATTTATCTAAGCTAACACAAACGCCCGACAAAGCCCGGTCGTAAAGTACGCTTAAATCTGATATTTTAATTCTTGCACATTTTGTATATATTATTATAGAGTTAAGGTTCTATCGATTTTTATATATTATAAAGTTGCGATTTCAAAAATAAAAAATATATATATATCCATATGACTCAGGTGCATTAGCTTGAATCGAAACCAAAATAAAAACTTATGAAAAAAATATTTATATATATTTAGTACGTATTTTATTATTCAAATTCACTCAGCGCTTCTAATGGATATAAACAAAAAACAACTACCCAGATTTTCAAAATGCGCGACCACGCGTCACCTATCCGGCTTCATAAAAACCCCCGCAGTTAACAACATCATGTGGATTCTTCATCAAACTATCTTCCAGTCGACATCATGTCGAAGAAAAAGAGAAAAAAAAAGATTGACAAAGGAGTCTTACTCCGAAATATATTTCTTAAAAAATAAACACTCGTTTATTTTATAAAAAATTTTGCGTTGCAGTTTTGGCTTCAAACGTATTTAATACATATTTTATTCTTCAAATTTCACTCAGCGCTTCTAACGGATAAAACAACAAAAAAACTACCCATATATATATATATATATAGAACTTGAGTTCTTTCAGCTATAATGGAAACCGAAACCAAAACTTATGAAGATTTCTTGATAAAATTATTTATAAAAAAAAAATAGATTGCTGGAGTGTCATCAGTTATAATCAAAACTGAAATCAAAACTTATGAAGAATTCTTGATAAAATTATTTATAGAAAAGAAAAAGAGTGGCATCAGCTGTAATCGAACCCGAAACCAAAACTTATGAAGAATTCTTGGTAAAATTATTTATGACAAGAAATGGAAGTACATAACTATTAAACAACCCGGATGTAAGCATGGCACAAAAAATAACACACATGCTATCGTATTAATATATAGATTATTATTTGCATCTCGTTTTTGTTTTTTCTGTTTTTTTAAAAACCCACCAAATTTTTGTAATTAAAATAAAATTTAAACTTCATTCATGGAAGGAAGGCACATAATAGTTAACAAAGCCCACGTCTTCCCCGTGTTAAAAATGGTTTTCTAAAGAGTAATCTTATTTAGAAATTCGTTCGTAACAATGGAAGGGTCTTGTTAAATATTTTGTTCTTACATCGTTTTCTCATTTTGCCTACCAATTGTCAACTGTTTTTGGTTGTACTCTAATGCCGAACAATCTGGTTTTGTTTTAAAATCAAAATTAATCTTTTGTGTTATTTCAATTTTCAATCAATTACAAGGAAAACATTTCAGAAAAAAATATATATGGAAATTCCCCAGGGATTTACGTAATGATTTTAAAATTTACAAATAAACAACAAATCTCTAATTAAATATTTATAAATTTTAAAAGAATTGGAACTAGAATCAGGAATTGTATTAGAATTGGAAATTTAGAATGGAATCAGTAATTGGATCGGAATCGTTAAAATTTTGAAATCGTCCCATATATATATTTTTTCCCCCCTAAAACCTCTGGTCTTGAATGGAGGGAGACTAAAACTTGCTGCTATAGTTTTAAATGATCTGAAATAACAGCAAGGGGAGACTTGATTCCAAATATTTCCAGTAAAGCAACTGGCCCTGACGGTATTCCAATTATAGTACTCAAAAGACTTCAACCATCCTTACAAAACTGATTAAACGTTGTCTTAAGGAGAATTGCTTCCTGCCACCCTGGAAAATCTCATCAGTATGCCCCATATTTAAGAATTCAGGTGATCGCTCATTTCCCTCACAGTACAGGCCAATAAGTCTCCTGTGTGTCATGAGTAAGTTGCTGGAATCTGTGTTAAATAGAGAAATAATCAACCATCTTAGCAAAAATAACCTTCTTAGTGACACGCAATATGGTTTCCGTTCTGCTAGATCTACAGCAGATGTGCTTACAGTTATATCTCATAGGATTAGCAAATCTCTTGACGGAGGCTACCTTTCTAGGGCAATTGCTCTTGACATATCCAAGGCCTTTGATAGAGTATGGCATAAAGGTTTACTACACAAGATCTTCAACTACGGTATAGCTCCATTCTGAGCCCAAGTCTCTTCCTTATCTTCGTCAGTTATATCCCAAATCACATCGTATTGAATAAAAATGAGTACACTTTGCATGCTTAATAATTAAACACCCAAAAACGGTTAATTAAAATAATCTATGGGTCTGGCATGCTTGTAATTGGAATGTTGATATATATACTTATAAGAAGTATTATCATAAAGCGGCGCTACATTACGAAACTAACTACATAATTGACTCCAAATGAAAACTAAATACTTTAACTAAGGAACTCTGAGAACAGAATACTCCACAAATATATATAAACTAGCATGGGTACCCAGCGTTGCCTGGGTTGACATGAAGTTCTGTTTGAAACACACCTGTATACTAATCATTTTCATCATGGGCAATGCGGATACCCCTACAACAAAATAAAAGAACGGATGAAAACATGTAAATGTAATCACCCAAAAAAAGAAGTACGTGATACCCTCTTCACCAGATATTTCGGCAGAAGGGCTACAAAGAGAAAAAACTATTCTCCGGATATTGAGCACTGGAAACACCCCCCTCCCCAATAAAATATAATTAAAAATAAATTATTACAACTTTTGTTTCAATAAAAATAGCAGTGAATGTCCGTGCGATCGCAAAAAAAAAGAAAAAAGAAAGATCAAAGATCTACCAAAAATTAATTCCAAAAACAATTAAATGACATTTTTCGTCATTTTATATTTCTAATGTAATCTCCCCCCCCCCCCTCCGCCAAAAAAAAAATTGAATTTGTCATATTTTGGGGTTTGTTCTGTTTAGAATGGTTTCATAAAAATTAATTAAATTTATCGTTATTTCATGTTTCAAATGTAATTCTCGCCCCCCCCACCACAAAAAAACTAAAAGTTTTTGCATTTGTCACCATCCCCCTCGATCACCAAACTTGAAAAAATGCTAGAGATGACATGTCTGGTTGACCGCTTTGTGGCCAAAAAGTGGGTGCTCATTTTGCGTTAAATTTATATAGAAAAGTTATCTCCCATGCTAAAATGTTAATTTTTTTTTTTTTCAAAATTTCTTCTTTCATATAAAAACTGCTTAAGCGTATTAGGCCACAAAAAACCAGGTCTTAACTTTTTTGGTCAATGTCAAGTTTTTTTCCAACTTCCCTAAAAACTTTCAAATGACGACTTTTAATTGTTTTCGGTGGTGCTGAAAACGAATATTGCATTTAAATTTGGGGCAGATAAGTAGTTTTCATGATATGAAAAATTACTTTTTCAAAAAGTGGGGGATCACTTTCCTATATAAATTTAACGTAAAATTAGCACCCACTTTCTGGTCACCTAGTAATTTCTTCATATCATAAAACAAATTTAACTGTGATATTCGTTTTCAGCACCCCCGAAAATTGGCGCTGTTTCTTTTTTACTAAGATTTGGCTCCACATTGTCGAGCACTCTTATTAAACACAAACATGGAAAGATCAACTTTGTAACATCTTTCAAGAACATTCCCACACCAAACACCACGGATTACCTCTTGAAACTAATTTGGAAGATGGACAATTTAATTACACGCATTTCTACAAAATGAAGGAAACTAAGGAAAGCTTTGGATTTAAAAGCATAAAACCGCCATTTATAGTCCCCCAACTAGCAGTCTCTGAAAAGGATCTTTACGACCTGTCAAGAAACATTGAATTCCATAGGAGCAAGAACTTCTTCCAGAGGAAACTCAATAATATTGTTAAAACTATCAAGAAACCAAATAACCTTCTCATAAAAACTAATTTCTATAACCTCAACCAGCAACAATACAAAGACCTAATGATAAAGCTTAACAAAAAACTACCAAAAGGATAACATTATCAACAACGAGAGCAGGGAAATTGCGGAGGATCTACAAATCAGCAGCAGAGTTAGTAAACTCAAGGAAAATGAAGCAGACATGCTACTCAAAGATCACAAACCCGACTTGCTGAAAAAACCAGCAACCAGATTAATCAAACCCATTAGACCAGAAATTGGGAAAATCAGCAAGAAAATTCTGGAAAAAATCGGCCTCAAAATTAAAGGAAAATACAACTTCAACCAATGCAAAAAAAGGCAAAATGTATGTTTCTTATGTTTATTTTGTCAATATTTGAAGA
>NC_136490.1:84184730-84204730 GCF_053919585.1 Euprymna scolopes
ATTACTATCTTGGACCTAGTGTGTGTTCAGCAACCTAGTTATGTCAGTATTGAGAAATATATATATATATATATATATATATGTTTAAAGAAAAAATAGAAAAAACCGAATGAAATTATTAAAAAATCAACGTTTCGTCCTTGTCTCAGAGGACATCTTCAGGATAATTGAAATAAAAAATAAATTATCCTGAAGATGTCCTCTGAGACAAGGACGAAACGTTGATTTTTTAATAATTTCATTCGGTTTTTTCTATTTTTTCTTTAAACATAACGTCAACCACCGCTGGTACATTTTTTCATTCCTTATACATATATATATATATATATATATATATATATAATTAGAGGTTGTTATTTTCCAGAGGTAAATTAACTAATGAAGTATAACGAGGTTAATGCAAGAGTGCTCAATACTGAAATAGAGCAAGCTATTAATTTTATTTCTTTAAGCAGTAATGATGAGTATGTTTTGGCCAGATAGTTTACAGTAACTAGAGGCCTCTTCTGGCGATACAGCTTATATGAAAGAAAACTTTGCACTGAAAATATTGGGTCAACTACGCCACTGGCATTCAATATCAGGAGGTTCGGTAAATGTTGTTAAAAAAGGAAATAAGGCTAATCAGGATGTGGATTAGGGTTGATGATGAGTAAGGTAGAAAGGATGGGGAGGTGGGGAGGTTAAAAAGTCGAGATGGAGACAGTGAAAAATTGGAGAGAAAAAGTGTTTTTATTGTTTCGTTAAGTTGTACCAAATATAATAGTACTTCTCCAATATCAGAGTTCAGGCATGGACAACCATACATATACATAGAAGGTTAATTTTGTTAAATATTTCTATTACATAAAATAATTCAAAATTAAGCTTATATGTATGTGTATGGTTGTCCCTGCCTGAACTCTGATATTGGAGAAGTACTATTATATTTAGTACAACTTAATCAAAACAATAAAAAAACACAATTATGAATTAGCTAAAACTTAAACTAAAATTACATTACATAAAATTATATCACATAAATTTAGAGACTAACTCTGTAATATATTTATCTGAATTCACTCCTAATGATTATATGACATACTTAAGTACTTCCGAATCGGTTATTATGGCTATCTATATATGAGTAATCAATATAATTATCTGTAAAAAGAATTATTATTATCAATTATCATCAATACCATAGTAACTAACCCAATTTACTTCCCCATTGCCTTCTATCTTTAAGTATTATTACCACAGTTATAACAAATAATTATATCTAAGCATGGGGGTTTTGGTAATTATATACATTTCGAGAATACAACTTTATAAGGGTAAAAGTAGCAAATAAATTACAAAGTAAAAAATAAAAATAATTAAATAATTAAATAAATAAATAAATAAAGACTGTGATAGTGGGTGTGATTGAGGGTGTGTGTGGGAGACGGGGGATGTAAGATGGGCAGTAAGTTGAAAGAAATGTTTTAAATCACCACCAATAAATTGATTAGGTTTTTCCCCTTTTTTCTTTTCTTCCTTTCTTTCCTTTTTTCTCCCTTCCCATATTTCTTTTTCCTTTTTTCTCTTTTTCATTTTTTCTCTTATTTTCTCCTCTCTTCCTTACATCTCTTTCTTTTTCTTCCCTACCTCTTTACAGATTTATGTGAGATTGATAGTAGTGAAATGAGCAGGAGGGAACATAGGTTATATACTTTTTGACTGTGACAAATCCGGGTCATATTTAGAAGCATTTTATAACAGAATGGTTCCAGTTGAATCTGACTCCCTTTTTTTTTCACATAAATACTCCAAAAAAAGGTTTGTAAAATTCACACTCCCCTGCTAGTTGACCCTATATGCACTTGTATGTTGAAGATTCAAGAAGGACATGTGCATGCATACATACACTCTTTCCCTTCAATCATTCACTGTCTCCATTTTGGCTTTTTATTACCTCCCCATCCTTTCTACCTTATTTCTCAATTCTCAACATCAACCCTAATCCACACCCCTGTTGACCTTGTTTTCATACAACCAAATTTTATTTCCTTTTTTAACAAAACTAGCAGTTTAACTTTGTGTGTGTGTGTATATATATATATATATATATATATATATATATAGAGAGAGAGAGAGAGAGAGAGATAGAGAGATTAAAAAGTTTGACTCAAACCCAGTAACCTACATCTAAAATTTCAAGTGTTTAGACCCAAAATTGGCGGAGGAGTTTGGTAGAGTCTGCAAACATCAACTATTTCAACTTTAACCTCTTGGCAGCCAAATTTTTGCCCAAAAAACTAATTAAAATCTGGCTGCATGTCTGAATACCCTTTATGTAAAATTTCAAATATTCAGACTCAAAATTGGGTGAATAATTTGCTAGAGACCACAAAGATCAAATCATTTTAACTTTGATCCCTTGGCAGCCAAATTTTTGGTCAAAAACCGATTAAAAAACTTGCCCTATGTTTGAATACACAAATGTTTAAACCAAAAATTGGCTGGGAGGTCAATTTTTTTTTTACTTTGACCCCCAATTTTGACCCTCTTAATATTTATTGTTTTGGGCTCAAATCAATTTTAAAAGTTTGATCCATGTCTAAGGAACCTACATCTAAAATTTCAAGTGTTTAGACCTAAAATTGGCAAAAGAGTTTGGTAGAATTTTCAAAGGTCAAATTGTTGAACTTTGATCCCTTGACAGCCTATTTCTGTCCGAAAACTGTTTAAAAAGATTTTCCCAAATCTCAATACCCCTTATGTCAAATTTCAAGTGTGTAAACTATAAATTGACAGAGTAGTTTCTTAGGGAAATGTACACACACACACACACACACACATACACACACAATTTCACTTTTGTAGATGCGTGTAGCATGGGTGCCCGGCATTGCCCGGGTGTTTGGAGGTGTGTGTTGAGCAAATAAAAAAAGTGGTAATAGGAAGGCAGGCTCGAACCCGTACCGTGAAAGAGGAAAAGAATGAGGGGGGAAAAAAGTAACGTCTTTGCTGTTACGACCACTGCACAAACTGGAGGTGACGTAGGTTTAAATTAAGGCTAGGCAATCTAAAAGAGGAGATGACTTTCGAAAATATCGGTGAAAAAAGCAACCCTTCCTGTAGAAAAGAGCCCAGTTGAGGGTGAAGAAATTAATGTTTTTAGCCAATTTTTTAGTATTTGTCTTCTGAAGAATCGAGCTTCAAAACGATACTGATCTTGTGAAAATCCGTCGCCTTTGTCGAAAGTTTTAGGCAGACATGCAAACATACATTTATATATTGGTAGCTCAAATTTTCGATCCAAACCGATTAAAAAGCTTGCCCTATCTCTGAATACCCTTTATGTAAAATTTCAAATGTTTAGACCAGAAATTCTCAGAGTAATTTGGTAGAGACCAAATTTTTTTAAACTTTGACCCCTATTATGACCCCTTTTGTTTTGGGCTCAAATCAAGTTATCAAGTTAGATCCATGTCCAAGGAACCTATATCTAAAATTTCAATTGTTTATACCCCAAATTGGTGGAGGAGTTTGGTAAAGTTCTCAAAGGTCAAATCGTTTAACTTTGACCCCTTAACAGCCAAATTTGTGGCCGAAAACGAACTAAAAAGATTTTCCCAAATCTCACTACCCTGTATATAAAATTTTGAGTCTGTAGACTGAAAATTGACAGAGTTATTGTGTAGGGAAATTTACACAGACAGACAGATAGACACTTTCACTTTTAAACATATATAGATAGATTTACCGAATCTCCTGATATTGACTCCTGGTGATGTAGTTGACCTGATATTTTCATTGCAAACTTGTATCACCTGAAGAGGCCTCTAGTTACTATAAACTAGTTAGCCAAAACATGCTCATGACTATGTAGCAACACATTACTCTAAAAGCAGATAAAAAGTGTGTGTGTGTGTGTATATCATTTATTTTTTACATAAACATTTAGGTATCGCTATACAGTCTTTTATAAAAACCTTGTTAGACTCATTGAATGTTTTCACATTTGAACAATATTAATATATATATATTAATAAATATATTAAATTAATATAAAATTAACCTATACAATATAAATTAACCTATGAATATATTTTTAAAAGATAGTATTTAGATGTCAAAAACATGTATAATTATTTCTAAAATAAAAGGAAAAACAAGAGAAATGTCACAGGATAACAAGAAAACAACATTTAAAATAAGATTCTTTTAATTAATATTAGTTTAGTTTCCAGCAGAAAAATTAAAATTTATTGAAAATAAAAAAAAATGTATTTTTCTTGTTTGTAAATTTATTTAAACATCTCTTTTATTGTGACTTCTCTTAAAGAAACAAACCATTTTTAATGACGAAACAAACAAATAAGTTTGGAATGAAAATAATTTTCTGTACAAAAAAATGTAATAAATTGTAAATTGATGCCATTTTATTGATGCAAAATGTAAATACAATTATTGTGTCTTTGATTCTTTTTTTTTATTTTAATTCTTCATTTTTATTTTAAGCAATTGAATACATCAAGATATATCAAACATTTAATTTTCTGAAAAATTTTAATCTTTATAAACAATTGGACTGGTATGATATTACAGATGAATAGTTAAATAAAAAGTTCGTAAGTCATGAAGCCATTCGTGATTGGGAACCAAGACATTCTCATATATGACTATTATTGACTCTGATCCATTTGCAGGACCGAGTGGCCAGGAAATGTTTTTGGAATTACTTCAGAAGATGATGTTTCCATCTTATTAAATATTTACTGCATTTCTGCCACCAAAAAGACAGGTAAGAGTGTTTACTATAGTGTTAATGTAACTATTATTTAAGGCTCTTGTATTCTTTTATTTATTTATTCTTTATATTAATTTGAATGGAACGTTAGCATAGTTTTAAAGTGAATGCGAGTTGAGGTCAAATTTACACATAGTAGTCAAAATATCGCCTATATTTAGCTCTCTGATTTTGAAATTCATTTGGAAAAAAAATTCTTTGACACTACAACTATATATACTTCATGCTTACAAAAGTAAAAATTAACATTTGAAAGAGGAAAAAAATGCATCGTTCCGTCAAGCACGCTCCGAAAATTAAATTTTACAACAAGTAAGTAATAATATTTTTCTCAATTATATAAATTCAGATATTTGCATGCTCTTTTTTGCGCAACTTTCAAAAAATCATCGATACCCAATTTTAAAAATAATATTCTAAATTTTAGAATGTTGTTCCGAGGTGAATTCTTTGTTTTAATAGAAACAAGAGATCAATTTCTGTTCTATATCAAAGTTTTTTGTTCCATAAATTACAAAGAAAAATTGACCGTTTGAATTTTAAAAAGATATTAAACCATGCCGATTTTCTAAGAAATCTAGTTCATTTCAGCTAAATGGTATTTTTTTTTTGAATATCGGAGATTTTGGGCTACAGAGACCTCGTACCAGGAGATTTCAGTCCACAATCGTGAATACCCGGAGATTTCATAACACTGTTTTTCAACGCCCACGGTTTAGGCTAGATATTTTAATTTTTGTATGAAATTTTATGACATAATTTGGTTATCGGAAGGATAGTTTGTTGATATTTTTATTAAGAATAAAGAAGGAAAATATAATGGAATTGTTGTAAAATTATTTACAACAATTATTTATAGACTGAAACAAAGGCATAAAGTCGGACGAGAAAAATATTTTGGGGCGAGTAAATTTTCCGTCACACTCGACCGGCGGTCGAGTTATTTTTTTTCAAATCTCAAAGGGTGTCTGTATATATATATATGTATATATATAAATATATATGCATATATATATATATATATATATATATATATATATATATATATATATATGCATATATATATGCAGATATGTATGCATATATATGCATATATATATGCAGATATGTATGCATATATATGCATATATATATGCATATATATATGCATATATATATATATATATATATATATATATATATATATATATATGCATATATAATAAAAATTACAATAAGTTTATCAAGTAATCAAAATGGTAAACTTAAAATATATTATAAATATTAAAGAGTTAATATTTACAAGTAAAATAAACTCAGCCAGATGTAAAAGCTCAATAAAACAGAAAAGGGAATAGAGCTTATAATATGAACAAATGATTAATAAAATATGTTAAAAGACATCTTGAAAAAGAGTTAAAAACATATTTAATTTTAAAAAAGGAAACACAAGATAAGTGGATAGTCCTTAATCTGCGGAGTTTCGAAGAAATACTCTCCTTCTCATCAGAGGGCAGGAATTAGCAAAATGCAGGATCGGATTTTGCATATAAAAGTATTTAATGAAACTACAAGTAAGTCACAGATCTTACTTGGTTAAAAAAAAGGGAGAGGTAAGGGGAACAGGAGGCAAAAGAAAAAGAAAAATATTTCACATGAATGGACAGTCCAGTGAAGGGTAAAAATACAATAATGGTAAAATCCAAAGCGGTAGAATTTAAAATTTCAATCCAATAGGTAAATTCCAAATGGTCCAAAATAATCCAAAAGGCAGAGTTCCTTGGAAAAAGCGCAAATGGAATGAATTCCAAATCATTAAAAGAAAAGTACTGGAGAGAATATTTAAAAACACGTCTGTCAAGGCTGGATGAATCAAAAAAAAAAAAAAATATATATATATGCATATATATATGCATATATATATGTATATATATATGCATATATATATATATATATGCATATATATATGAACGTTGAGGATTGGTGCCGTTATGAAGACGAATTGAACGTCTCTCTATTTTATGTTCTGTGTATTTGGGATTGTTTTACTCTTTTTTCATGTTGAATTCACCTATTCGTAACAACCATCATCATTGTCATCATAAATATTCTACATGTACGTGTATGTGTACATGTCTGTGCATATGTATGTACATGCATATATGTATGAATGTATGCATGTTGTCATGTGTGTTTGTTCTTGCATATGTATGTTTGCATGCATCTGTTTGTATGCATGCTTGTATGTGTACGTGTATATCTTTATTTCGATATGTGTTTGGGGTGGAGAGGACTCCCAAAAGCCCTGTTAAGGCAACCCCTCTGGCTGAAGCAAATCTCTGATGTAAAAAAAATAAAAATAAAAAAACATAAAGCGGGAGACCAGTACCCGCATTAAGATGGTCTGCAGTTTGATTTGTTGCTGGTTATCTGGCTCATGCTTGTTGCTGGATCTCGACATTTTGAACCGAGAGAGAGACATAGCTGTCGTACAAAGCTAAAACTCTGTAACATCATCTGTGTATAGATACTCCCTCAGCCATGGAAAAGTTGTGACGTGTGTAGGCCTGAAATGCTTGAAGCATGTGATAATTGATCTGCCATCATTATATGTATGTATAGGTGTATGTATCTTCATGTACAGGTGTATGTATATGTGTGTATATGTATGTATATGTGTATATGTATGTATATATATGTATATATATGTATATATATGTATATATATTGTTTGTATGTATGTGTATATATGCAATTGTGTGTATCTGCATATATGCATGTGTATATATATATATGTATGCATGTATATGTGTATGTATGTATGTGCAAGTTTGTGTATGCGGGCATATTTATGTTTGTGTATGTATATGTAGATAAGTGTATATATATATATATATGTGTATGTATTAGTATATGTGAGTGTATTTATATCTATGTACATATGTATGTATGCGTGTGTGTATGTATATGTATGTATGTGTATTATCCATTGTGTATGTATATATGTGTGTATGTTTACAGATATGTGTGTGTGTATGTGCATATATGTATATTCGCATTTATATATATATATATATATATATATATATATATATGTATGTCATTGACTTGTCTTGTGTAGGTTTGAGTATGTACATGTATGTGTATTATGTATTGTGTATGTATGTATGCATAAATGTGTGTTATATGTATGTGTGTATGTGTATGTATGTGTATATATGTATGTATGCATGCATGTATATATATGTATGTATACTAGTGACCGTCTTCAGTACCATGTCTGTTTGAGCATGTGAATTTTGCCAGCAGAACTAAAGTTATTTTCGGCTCATGGACTTTAAGTGTCTGAGGAAGTGGCACTCGTCTGACAAGACGTTGCAGTCATCATCATCATCATCATATATATATGTATATATATAGAGAGAGTTATGAGGAGTTTGGTAGAGTTCTCAAAGGTCAAATCATTGAAACCCGATCACATCGATTTTCCCAAATCTCAGTACTCTTTATATCAAATTTCAAGTCTGTAGACTAAAACTTGACAGAGTTATTGCGTAGGGAAATGTACACAGACACACACACACACAGAAACTTTCACTTTTATAGATATACTAGCATGGGTGCCCGGCGTTGAGCAAAAAAACAAAAAAAAACGTTTAATTTTTTAAAATTTGATCCCTATTATGACCCCTTAAAATTTATTGTTTTGGGCTGAAGTCAAGTTATTAAGTTAGATTCATATTCCAAGGAACCTATATATAAAGGTTCAAGTGTTTGGACCCCAAATTGTCGGAGGAGTTTGGTAGAGTTCTCAAAAGTCAAATCGTTGAACTTTGACCCCTTAACAGCAAAATTCCTGGCCGAAAACCGATCACAAAGATTTTCCCAAATCTCAGTACCCTGTATATCAAATTTCGAGTCTGTAGACTAAAAATCGACAGAGTTATTGCGTAGGGAAATGTACACAGACACACAGACACGTTCACTTTTATAGATATATAGATATATATATATATATATATATATATATATATATATATATATATATATATATATATATATATGAATATATATATACAAATATCATTGGATTATTTATCTTTCACCAGACTATCCATTCACGTGTAATCACCTTTTTCTTCACCATATTCCCTCTGCTTCACTTTTTTGTTATCAAGTAAGATCTTTGACTTGTTTGATCAAATACTTTTGTATGCAAAATCCGATCCCGCATTTTGCTAATTCCTACCCTCTGATGAGAAGGAAAGTATTTCTTCGAAACTCTGTGAATTAAGGACTATCCACTTATCAAGTGTTTCCTTTTCAGATTATATATGTTTTTAACTCTTTCTCAAAGTGTTTTTTAACAAGTTTTATTAACTGTTTGCTCCTATATACATATATGTATGTCATGTCATGTCATATGCTACTGGTACCACGTAACCCAGTACTACCTGCCTTATGCTCGGGTCACCGGCGACTAACCTGGTACCCCCATCAGACTTGTTTTGTGAGGAGGGTGGCTAGTCTCCCTGAAGGATTAAAAACAAGACCTTCCAAAGGGCGAGTGAACCCTTTTTCAGGGTACGCCGGCCAACTAGCACCATGTGTGTGTGTTGGGGTGCAGAGGACTTCTGTAAGCCGTGGTGAAGGCAACCTTTCTAGGAGAAGCAAATCTCTGATTTAAAAAACCATAAAGCGGGAGACCAGTACCCGCATTAAGCTGGTTTGCAGTTTAACTTGTTCCTGGCTATCTTGCTCTTGCTTGTTGCTGGATCTGAACATTTTGAACCTAGAGAGAGACTTAGCTGTCATACAAAGCTAAGACTCTGTAACATCATGTGTGTATAGATACTCCCTCAGGCATATGTCTAGAAAAGTGGTCCTGTGGCGATGGAAAAATTGTGACGCGTGGAGGCTTGAAATGCTGGAAGCATGTAATAATTGATCTCAATGACCGTCTTCAGTGTCATGCCTGCTTGAGCGTGTGAATTCACCGGTAGGAATAAAAAAAAGTATTTTTGGGCTCATGGACTTTAAGTGTCTGAGGGAGTGGCACTCGTCTGACAAGACGTTGCAATCATCATCAACGTATATATATATATATATATATATATAGATGTACATATACATATATATCTGTATATATATATATATTAGTATATGTATGTATATGTATTAGTATATGTATGTATATGTGTATATATATTCACATATTTTTTTTTTTTTTTTATTACATTTTCACCCCAAACAAGGCACATTGCCACTTTGGTGTAGGGGGCTACTATCAGGGGAAACATCTACTGGGGAACTATGTAGGGATTAGGGCAGCGAGATGTTGGTTCACATTGCACTTGAACTTATGCATGTCAGTGCAGTTGGGGAAGCAGTGACCTGGAATGGAATTCCAAAGTCTAGCAGTTTTGGGGAAGAAACTACTGGAGTAGAAAGATCTTTTACATCTAGGGATCTCTACAGTGTGGGGGTGGGATTTTGCAGCTTGTCGGGTCTGTCGAGGGTGTTCACGTCGTGGGGACACAAGTGCTTGCAGTTCATCAGAGCATTCACCATTATAATACTTGTAGAACAGGCAGAGGGATGCAACGTTTCGATGATGGGACAGAGGCTGAAGCTTAGATGCCAGTTTAGGGCCTATCAGATTTGCGACTCTCTTTTGAACCCTGCCAAGGAGCGAGAGACTAGTAGCCGATGCACCAGTCCAAATATGACAGCAATACTCCATACATGGGCAAATAGTGGCCTTATAGAGGTACAGGATACTTTCGGGTGTTAGAAGTTTTCTAGCACGGTAGAGAGAGCCCACCTTCCTCGCAGCGGCCCTGGCAATGCTCTTGATGTAATTGTTCCAACTCATGTTTCCTGTGAATGTAAGGCCAAGGAGCTTGAGAGACGTACTCTCAGATAAAGAGTCATTGGCCATTACTATAGGTGGTAGAGAAGGTTTCTTGTAATTATTGAATGAAACCAGTTTTGTCTTGGCGGCATTGAACGTGACCATCCATTTTTGTCCCCATTCCACTACTGATTGGAGGTCATCCTCTAGTGTTTCTGCCATTACTTTAGATATATGTTCATTTGTTTTCCTGTCGTGCCTGCTATAGAGTGTGGTGTCATCAGCATATATACCCATCTCAGAGGCAATTTTGTCGGGGAGGTCATTTATGAATATCAGGAACAGCAGAAGTCCAAGGATAGATCCCTGGGGCACTCCCGCATTTATATCATATTGTTTAGATGTACGACCGTCGATGACAACCTGGATTTTTCTCTTATCTAAGAAGGATTTAATTATGTTAAGTATTCTACCAGTTATACCGTATGATCTAATCTTCCTGAGGAGACCCTCAGGCCATACCCTGTCAAAAGCCTTAGATATATCTAGAGCTATCGCTCTGCCCTCTCCCACTTTGTCCAGTGAATGGTATATGCGTTCAGAGATTACTGTGAGGATGTCTGCCGTGGAACGGGCTTGTCTAAATCCATATTGTTGGTCGGTCAGAAGTTTAGCATCTGTAAGGTGCTGGACTAGAGCATGGTTAATTAAGGTCTCAAATATTTTGGCTAATAGGGCGATAATTTAATGGGTCAGTTCTTTCGCCAGAATTCTTGAATACTGGTACCACAGAAGCAGTTTTCCAACAGCCCGGAAAGCAAGATTCATTAAGGCATTTGTTGTAGAGTTTGGAGAGAACTGGAGCTACTTCGGCTGAGCACTTTTTTAATAGCACAGCTGGGATGAGGTCGGGTCCACATGCTTTTGAAGTGTCAAGGTTTTTTATGATAGCATGCACCTGAGCAGGGGTGATTATTAGATTGCGTGGCGTCTGTCCGGATAGGAAATTGAGGTAGGGGGTGGTTTAGAGGGTCCAGTGTGGAGTTTGAGGCAAACCGACTGGCAAGCATGTTAGCCTTCTCGGTTGCTGAGCAAAGAACCTCGTGATTGTTGGTTATTGGGGGAAGTATGTCTATATGTATATATATGTATGTATATGCATATATATGTGTATATATATGTATGTATGTGTATATATATGTATATATATGTATGTATATATATAGATGTATATATATATGGAGGAAGAAAGGGACAATATGCTGCCATTCCTCGACGTACTCATGGAGCGCACTCCTTCTGTTTTTCTTACCAGTATATTTAGGAAGCCGACATTTACGGGACTGTATCTCAGTTGGGATTCTTTTGCCCCCAAGCGCAGAAAGAAAGACCTCATCAGAACTCTCACGCATTGAGCTTTGATGATCTGTTCTAGTTCTCGATTGACGTCCGAGCTTCACAAAATTAAAGAAATTTTCCTCTCCAATGGATACCCTGAGCAACTAGTCTCATATACCATCTGAAGTAAGGTTGACAACTTTAATAGAGCTAAGGTATATGGTCCTCCTCGTTGCCCGATTTATCTCAAGCTTCCGTGGTTAGGCTCTTCCATCCAACCTTTAGCAGACAAAATATCATCTTCAGTAACACATTGTTTTAATGCTGCTGATTTGCGCATTATTTATTCCACTCATCCTGCTTTCCCTTCTTTTCTTAAGGACGCCTTGCCTTCCAATGAACAAAGTTCGGTTATTTACCTTTACCAATGTCAGTGCGACGCTGACTATGTTGGCAAGACGATACAGCGATTATCGGTCAGAGTGGCTCAGCATGTTCCAGGCTGTATCCGTAGACACGAACCTGTCCCGTCTTCTAGAAGTTCACAGGCGCAAGAATCTGCTATAGGTGACCACTTGTTGGACAAGAGAACGTGTCGTGATCTCTACTCTGATAACAGTTTTTCCATTTTACATAGAGCACGACATCGTTTCCACCTCGACGTACTAGAGGCTATTGTCATCAATTCTCGACGTCCCTCTCTCTGCAGACAAAGGCAGTTAAAACATTCACTGCAGTTATTTAATGACTCTTGGTCGTCCGTGAACTAATTTTTTTTTTTTTTTTTCCGACCACTTTACAATTACAGTATTTTTTACCAATTCATGGTTTTGAGTAATTAACCAATTTACCGATGATTCCCCTGAAGAGAGTCGGTTGAAAAGCGCTTCGGGAATATCAAATCTGTTTTTTTTTTCCCTTTTTATTTTTTTTTTTCGTTCTGGTATCTTTCGACACATCACATGACATTTTTCCCATATCATCCGTTTTTATTCAATTGTGGGACACCACATTATGCTCTTCATATATATATATGTGTATATGTATATGTATGTATATATGTATACGTATGTATATATATATATGTATACGTACATATGTATGTATATATATATGTATATATCTGTATGTATATATATATGTATGTATATATGTATATATATGTACGTATTTGTATATATGTATATGTATGTATATATATATGTATGTATATGTATGTATATATATATATATGTATGTATATGAATATGTGTATATGGATATATGTATATATTTATATGTATGTATATGAATATGTATATATTTATGTATATATATGTGTATATGGATATATGTATATATTTATATGTATATATATGTATATGTATATAAATATATGTATATATATATATATATATATGTATGTGTATATGTATATGTATATATTTATATGTATATATATATATGTATATATATGTATGTATATGTGTTTATATATATGTATATATATATGTATGTATATGTGTACATATATGTATATGTGTTTATATATATATGCATATATATATGTAAATATATGCATATATGCAGGTATATGTATATATATAGGTATATGTATATATATATATGTTAATGTGTATATATATATATATATATATATATATATTATTATTATTATTATTATTATTATTCAATTTTCATGCCAAACAAGGCACAGTGCCACTTTGAAGCAGGGGGCTACTATCAGGGACTTAATTAGCAGGGTCATTATGAAGGGGGATGAGTAAAAAGATGTTTGTTTACATTGCACTTGAACTTCTGCATATCAGTACAGTTGGGAAAGCAGAATCCCGGAAGGGAGTTCCAAAGACCTGCAGTTCATGGGAAGAAACTATTGGAGTAAAAGGCTTTCTTGCACCTAGGGATCTCTACTGTAAAGGGATGAGATTTACTAGCTTGTCGGGTTTAGTTACGTCGGGGAGGTACAAGTGTTTGCAGTTCGTCAGAGCATTCACTATTAAAGTATTTGTAGAACAGGCAGAGGGATGCAACATCTCGTCGATGGGACAGAGGCTGAAAGCTAGATGACAGTTCAGGCATAAGTAGTTTTCTAGCACAGTAGAGGGAGTCAACCTCCCTTGCAGCAGCCTTGGCAATGCTCTCAATGTATCTATTCCAGTTCATATTCCCTGTAAACGTTAGGCCGAGGAGTTTAAAAGAAGTACTTTCAGGCAATGTGTTCTTGGCCATTGCTATTGGTGGTAGAGAAGGTTTCTTGTAGTTATTGAAGGAAACAAGCTTAGTCTTAGCAGCATTGAATGTGACTATCCATTTTTGTCCCCCATTCAACTACAGATTGGAGGTCATCCTCTAGTGTTTCTGCCATTTCCTTGGATATGTGTTCATTTGTTTTCCCCTCATATCTGTTATAGAGAGTGGTGTCATCGGCAAATATACCCATCTCTGAAACAATTTTATCGGGGAGGTCATTTATGAATATCAGGAATAATAGAGGTCCAAGGATAGACCCCTGAGGTACTCCCGCATTTATGTCATATTGTTTAGATGTATGACCGTCGAGGACAACTTGGATTTTTCTCTTACTTAAGAAGGATTTAATTACATTATGAATTCTTCCAGTAATTCCATATGATCTAATTTTCCTTAGAAGACCATCGTGACATACCCTGCAAACGCCTTAGATATTAAGGGCTACCGCTCTATCCTCCCCTGTTTTGTCCAATGAACGGTATATACGTTCAGAAACTACAGTTAAGTTATCTGCTGTTGAACGGGCTTGCCTGAATCCATACTGTTTGTCAGTCAGGAGTTTAGCAACTGTTAAGTGCTGGACTAGGGCTTGATAACTAAGGATTCAAATATTTTGGCGAAAAATGGGAGAGGCTAATGGGGCAATAATTTAGTGGGTCAGTTCTTTCACCAGAATTCTTGAAGACTGGTACCACAGAAGCGGTTTTCCAGCAGTCGAGAAAGCAAGATTCGTTAAGGCATTTATTGTAAAGTTTGGAGAGAATTGGAGCCACCTCGGCAGAGCATTTTTTTAATAGCACAGCTGGGATGAGATCTGGTTTTTGGTGTCTAGGTTTTTTATAATAGCATGTACCTGAGAAGGGGTGATTTTCAAATCGTCTAGTGTGGCGTCTGTTCGCAGAGGAAAATCAGGGAGGGAGTGGTGTACCGGGTTCAGTGTGGAGTTTAAGGCAAACCAACTGGCAAGCAGATTAGCCTTGTCAGTTGCCGTGCAAGCAACCTCATGATTGTTTGATAGTTGGGAAATAGCTGACTGTCCATTATTTACTACGCTGTTGTAGATTTTCCAAAAATCCCGGGTTCCTAATTTCTGTGCTTCAGAGTAATCTGTCTTAGCTGTCTCTATCACTCTCTTACAATTATTTCTAGCTTCTATATACTTCTGTTTATTTGAGCTGGACTTATGTCGGTTAAATCTGCAGAACGCATGCTGCCTTTGACAAATGGCAGCTGCACAAGCAGGAGTAAACCAGTGGGGAGAGTGGGGCTTGCTATAGAATTTCCGTGCGGGAACATGTGCTTCAATTGCAGTTTTGAACCATTCAGTGGTCTCATTTGCACACTGTTCCGTTGGAAGAGTAAAGATATTTTGCCATGGGGCATCTCTGATGAGTTCCCTGATGGCTTCTTAATCAGCTTTTTTGTAATACCTCATTGTTTTGAGTTGTGGTTTTAGGGCGAGAATTTAGGCTGATTTCTACCATTATCACAGCGTGATCAGCATTCCCGAGTGGGCTGTGGGCATTTGTTGTACAGTCATTGGGAACCGTTGTCAGAAAGAGATCTAGAAGTGAGGCATGTTGATCTTGCTGGTCTGAGAAACGTGTTTGAAATGTAACCGTCTGAGATAGAGAATGGGATATAGAGAAGCTATGTGTTGTGCTACCAGCTACGTCTGTGTGATTAGAGAATCCTAGCCAGTTACTGTGGTGGACATTGAAGTCACCAAATACATGTACTTGTGCACTAGTATCGAGGGAGAGTGCTATATCTATGCTGTCTGAGACTTTGTTTATTAGGGTACAGTCTTGGTTTGAGGGAGAGCCGTAGAGAAAATACAAGTAGCTAATATTGTGTTGCATATTTAGTCTGAAGCACATAAAGGCCTGGTCGGTTTTATTTCTCTAGTCAGGGGGAGGGTGTTACGAATATAGACTCCAAGCCCATGCATATGTCTGTCCGAGTCCTTACGGTAGAGTGGGAGATAACCAGGCATGTTAAAGTGGTTAGAGGGAATGGAGGAGTGAAGGTTAGTTTCACTTAATGCTAAGATATCCGGGGTGTTTACAAGGAGAAATGACTCAACATCATCTAAGTTAGTTCTAAGCCCGCGGATATTCGTAAATGCAAGCCTCAAGGGAGGAGGCAGGTTGGTTTTCTTTGAGTTTGGTTCTGGTTTAAACGTAACTTTTGCTTGAGCTGTCATTTCATTTTATTTAAAAGTTTCAGTTAGGGTGAGTGAGTGAGGGGTGCTGGACAAGTAGTTGTGCAGAATACCAGACATGCAATACAAGTAGACCATCAGCTGTCCTCACCCACAGGATTGTGGCCTCAGGAAAGCCCACCGGGGATGAGTGCAGGGTCCCTTTCCATGCGCGACATGGCACTACAAACATCCCGATATTATATAACTGTTGATGGAGCAGCCGCTCTAAGCGTTACCAAAGAGTTAGGGATCCTGTACTATCAGTCGGAAAGCAGCCAGGAACTGTCAATCCGGTACCCTCAATCCATTAGGCAAAGCCAGCCCAGTCCAACTGCACCGACATATATGGCACTGAAGCACTCCACTGTGTCCAGTTTAGGGGGATGGAATGTGATGGGAGCGTGGAAAAGCGGCGTTCATTGCCCTAGTCAGGAAACAAGGTCAACCACTGGGTGATTCAGATGCCTGGCCAATAGGCAAAGAAGGAGTATGAAAGCTGGGCGATAGACAGAGCCTATCTCCTGCTTAAGCAGTTTAGGTTTGCCAACCGGTGATTTGGTTGAGTCACCAGCTCTAGGAAGGTTGTCGTCCAGGACTGAAGAGGCCTCCCTCCCCTAGGTTTAGCTTCAGAGTTTTCCTTCTCCTAGACGGATGACCTGGGAAGATCTATGGGTCCATCAGCTCCAAGGGGGTTTGCCCCGCGCCTGGGTCCTAATCCAGATATTTCTGCGACCCCGCATGGGTAGTTAATATTAATTGGTTATTTAGGTTAATATCTCCTGAAAAAATCAGGTATTTAGGTTAACATCTACAGAAAATTTTCACTCCTCAAACGTGGTTAAAAAAGGACATTACTATGCTTTCCATTTTCATTTTTACTGGGAGAGGGTATGGGTAAAAATTCATGCAGTGGAAGCAACTAAATTTGCAACAGCATTGGATTGAGAGAGACGAGTTAATGTATGGTTAGATATAGTTTAGTAAGTTTAGGAATGTATGGTTAGATATGGTTTAGTAAGTTTAAGATTAGGATAAAGTGTTAAAGTATGATTTACTTGCTATTAGAAATTATGATTTGGTGCCGAAACTGAATATTTAGTAAGACTGAAAGATAAGATATATGCTTAGTATTGATACAAGAGAACATTTGATATGGAGTACAGTTATACCTGATAAATATAGGTTATTGCGTATTCTGTAAGTATAGTTAAATATAGATGGATGGATAAGTAGTATGTTTCATTGTATATGAATGCATGGAATTTTAGACAATTTGAGTAAGTTGCCTTCAGACTTCAACAAAGGAGGATGACTTCGCCTTTCTCTTAATATCCGGAAGTTTGTATTTCAATGAGTACCGGTTTAGTTTGTGTAATAATTATTGCAATAATATCTCTTAACAAAGTGATATTAAAGGTTGCTGTTCATTATAGATTACTTTAAATCTATGTATAGGACTATGGCTAGTAAGTATTTACTTAGAAGCTTAGTTATGGGTTAGGAGTTATAATCAAAAGCATGCCTAAGAAATCTTTAGGTGTTAATGGGTATCGATTTACGAGTCTGTTAGGGTAAAGGGCGGAGAGCAAGGATCCCTCTAAGTTACGTGAAACGGATTAAATTTAGTGGCAACTTAGGAAATAGAGCAGTTTGATTTGTTAGTGATCAGGAGAAAGAGAATTTAAGTAAAAAAGAAAACAGACAAGGCAGTCATCTTAGAGGTAAAGTATCTATAAGATGTACTTAGTATACAAGCAGCGGTATTTTGCAGTTTTGAGAGGAATTATAGGTACAATATTTTCATGGTTTATTGTACAAGTCCGTAGTCTAGGTCAGGGACGAAGCATTTCTAATATTGTAACTAGGTTTATCTAATTTTAAAAGTAGTTGAATAGAGTATTATGAGGTGTTCTACTTAGCTTAGGGATAGATTGAAAATTTAAAGTAATATTCAAAGTGATATAAGGAATTTTATGAGGATTAGATATATGATCACTGGATGTTGAACTGCTCAGGAGAATTTTTGTATCTATTCAGAAGGAGGTCTTGGTGATATAAGATTTGAGAAATTAAGAGTCTGAGGATACAGAAAGTTGTGATCTGATGAGGATTCAGTATAGGCGATTATATATAGGTAGCAAAGGTGGTTTAGTTTAGTACGCACGTATTGTACATATTAAGTATACTGCTTCAATTCTACCCTCTATCGATATCTTATTAACGTTATTTTATCTATTTTTTTTTTTTTTCCTAAAAAAAAAAAATTTTGCCTTTCGATGGCTGATTATATTACCGAGATGCTATCTATTCAGGAGGAAGTGGGTGGGCTGATTTAGGGGAGGGGGTCACTTAGTGAAAAGTTTTCCATTTGGCAGCGCGACAATATTTCTTTGCATATATATCGTTTTCAGAGATATTAATGTTAACAATGAACACGCGTTTCAAACAAATAAGATGGAAATAAAATAATAGCATATATAACGTACAAGGTGAAAAACTGAAAAAGAAATGTGCAATTGGGAAAGAATTTAAGTGATATTCACCGTAAGGATTTGTTGTTAGCCAATCAGCTTTCTAGTATCCACCGCGCCCCTTCCTATCAGCCAATGGGCATGCATTTTATCAAACAAAGGATCTGTTTTAAAACTAGGTTAGTATTTTTTTTTTATTGTTAGTTTATATATAACTATACATATGTGTACATACATATATGCATATATATATATATACATGCATATATGTGTGATCGTTTATGTATATTCATGTTTATTTAATTTATTTATTTGTTTATTTTCTATTAATTTTGTTAGTTTTAAAACTATTTTGTATCGCTATCCTAGAGTAAATTTTATTTTGTGAACACAGTTATTTGCTATTTCTCTTCTACAGTTTAATAGATGTTGGGGTTCTTTAAAGTACAGGATAGAAAATTGTTCATGAAGGCATAATCTATATGGTCGTCTAGATGCCTACACGTGGTAGCTTGTCTTATTATTTTCCATTCGACTACCGGTGAATATCCGCTTTCTTTGAGTTCCCAGTATTTATTCGCTAGTGTTGTTTTTATACGGTGTTTTTTTATTGTTGAATGTACTTTTGTGGTCATAGTATTGGGTTTTGAAATCTAAGGAAGTCATGCCTACGTAATATTTCTTGTTATTCGGGTTTTCTTTCGCAAATATTGTTGCCTGATAAACTACGCTTTTAGTTAGAGCAACAATATTTGCGAAAGAAAACCCGAATAACAAGAAATATTACGTAGGCATGACTTCCTTAGATTTCAAAACCCGATACTATGATTATGTATGTATGTACACATGTGTTTATTTCCATGTGTATGCGGAGTGGAGGGGGCTCCCCTAAGCCGTGGTGAAGGCAACCCCTCTAGGAGAAGCAAATCTCTGAGTTAAAAAACATAAAGCGGGAGACCAGTACCCGCATTAAGCTGGTCTGCAGTTTGACTTGTTGCTGGCTATCTTGCTCTTGCTTGTTGCTGGATGTCAACATTTTGAACCGAGAGAGAGATTTAGCTGTCGTACAAAGCTAAAACTCTGTAACACCATCAGGTATAGATACTCCCTCAGGCATTTGTCTAT